>NC_064307.1:33166236-33286973 GCF_023373825.1 Bactrocera dorsalis
ATGTTAGGTCAAAATGCGATAAATCAATGTTTTGGATATGTTCAATTCCATTTCCATGAATTTCAATTATGATTGTCATTTTGAACGTTTTGACAAACGTTTGAAACCACTTGTGCACTCCGCAACGGTTTAAGCAATCATCACCATTAACTTGTTCCATCAATGAACTGAATTTCGCATATACTGACACCTTAAAACGCATTCCAATAATGAAACGTCATGAAATTCTCATTGGACAATTGATAAAGTTAGCAGATTTTAACAACCCAGTCAAGGCGCTCAGACTCAAAAAGCCCTGTTTACTTTGGAACGGATTTGTTATGATGTTGTGGAAATGGCTGGAATTGGACGAAAATCACACCACCAAATATCACAATTTTCATCGGAGTCTTTGGTCTTACCTCAGTGTTTACTCTATGCCGCATATATTGGTCAAAATGTTAGTTTTTTGAATGGAAGTTATTAAAACAATACGGCTCCGTGCCCTCAATATTTAGGATTTTTAAATTTCTAATAACGTGTACGTTAATGAAATTCCTATTTTTACTGGTAACATTGTGTCGTGAATACCAAACATGGATAAAATATAAGAAAATTTAGTCCGAATTTTAAAATTCCTGTTTTGCTTTTTATAAGTTAATTTCGGATTAATTTGTAATATATATTAGCAGTATTAGCAAAATTAGGTTCGTTTATAATGCTGGATATACAATATATATTATAGTCCAGACACTTCCCTCATTCCCTATGTATTCATACTTTTGACTTCCGACTTTCCACTTTCTTTAAACTATTGATGTCAGTCAGATGTGTGTGATATTTAATAAGATTTGTCTCATATACTCAATATTACCAATTAACTATAAATGTACTACATCGACTTTCGGTCGCATAAGTTGAAAGAGTATAAAATATTCAGCTACAACTCAAACTTAGTCCATCTTTACTTGTTTAATATTGAAATTGACATTGGAAAACCACAAAATTTTTTCAATGCAATTGCCTCTTCATTCCATGTGCTTTGGTGAGAATTTAACTCGAGCCCACAGCTTTCCATGCTCTACATATTTCAGTGTCTATCATATTTACTATACTTACGACCATGATCATTGAGTGTGATGATCATGAAATTGTGATTACCTTAAAAAAAGACTATGAAGCTTAAAAGTTTAAATGGACAATGTTTGCTCTTAATCCATCTCTTTGCTGGGAAAGGAAAATCAGGTAACCAAGTAAATGCGGAAGTCACGTTTTTCAGCTACTCCAAGTGTATGTTGGTTTTCCTGGCTTATATAATGGTATTTTTGATGGCTTTACGCTTGTGGGTTATCGCTAAAGTTACCTGACGTACTTTATGTCGCTTAAAATAATAAAGTACATGAAAGTAAAACTTTATACTTATTTGGACTTTCCAGCATTTTTTTGCATATTGTGAACAGGGTGATAATTTTGTAAGGCGGTATTACTACCAATATCAGATAACCTTCAACAGCAGTCCGACAAAGGATCTCTAATTCCACGAGATCTACAAAAAACCGACTTCACTGTCCCAGTCCACGGGTTTTGACTCTTATATTGTGTTTTAAATCCATTTCCATCATATGGTTACACATTTATTTTTCCGATGACTTATGATCAAATTTACAGCAGTTAGTACTGTGGTAAATCTTCCAGAGAAATTCTTTGACCCGAGTAATATTGAAGCATTTGATATTCTATTTATAACCAGATACATCTTTGGCAGTATCTGTTTTTTTTTCCTTAGTGTACACAACGAGCCAGCTAAGAAAAACAATAAATGAAAATATCTTTATTGATATGACAAATTATTAGTTTGTATTGGTTGATGTTTTATTAATAGTTGTCATTTGTGTTAACTTAAAGATAAAAATTTTTTTTGGCTGTGAACTTATTTTTCACAAAATAAATAAAAACAAGAAAACTAAAATAATTCTTTGTAATTATATAAAAGTGCTAGATATAAATAAATAAATTTATGTAAAAACTTATGCAACATTTTTTTGAGAAGAGTAATCATTTAGAAATTAGCATAGAAGCAAAGAAATTGTTTTTCAAATGTAGGTTTTACTCTCGAATAAAATATTTAAACAAATTTTAAAACAAAAACAATACAAAAAGCAAGTAAGAAAGGTTGGAAAATTCATCCTCCATGGCGAAATCTCTCCAAAAGGGTTGAGGTTGATCGACTTCACAGGGACCCCAAATATGGTTTTCTGTCCTACTAGACTCCTGCAAAAGAAAAGTCATCAAGCTCTTTGGCTGTCTCCGGATAGAAAAATTTGAAACCAGATCGAGTATATTGTGATAGACGGCCGACAAGTTTCTAGTGTCCTTGACGAGTGTACGCTCCGAAGATACAATTGAGAAGCTAGAATCACAACCGACAGCATACTCCTTATAGAACCCCCGAGCTGATCTATTGACTGATGCCCAAAGCATACTAAAAAATTTGAGGAGACACTTCTCCAGGATATGGTGAACTCGATTCTCCAATCAATGAAAGGGAGCGGGCGTTCCATTGCTTGACCATGAACAACAAAGCGCCAGGGGAGGATGGAATGCCGGCCGAGCTATTCAAATACGGCACCTTCTTTTTAAAATATGGTCGGAAAATATACCAAACGATTGGAATTTAAGTGTGCTCTGATCAATCAACAAAAAGGGAGACCCCACAGTCTGCGCCAATTACCATGGGATAAGTTTCCTCAACATCGCATATAAGGTTCTGTCGAGCGTATTGTGTAAAAGGTTAAAGCCCACCGTCAACAAAATGATTTGACCTCATCAGTGTGGCTTTAGGCCTGGAAAATCAACATCATTCTTGGAAAATAGCGATGAAAAGAGTATAGACACACACCACCAGCCTCCATGCCGTTATGTCTGAATTTGGTATCCTCGCAAAACTAATACGCTGACATTGAGCGATAGCAATAGCTCTCTCAGGATTGGGAAAACCCTCTTCGAGCCGTTCGATACCGAACGAGGTTTCAAATAAGGCGACTTCTTTTCGGGTGACTTCTTCTTGAAAATAGTTCTTGCCAAAGATCTGAGAGAAAGTACAAGAGTGTACAGCTGTATAGTGTTCGAAGTCGTAGATAATTTCGTCTGCCTTCGAATAACAACATTATGAGTCTTGCAATCCAACGCTGAAATTGATTTGATATGCCAAGAAAAATTATTTGAGATTTAAATTAATTCTATTAGAGGGCGAGACTACGTCCACTGTTTTCAAAATATTTAGCAAACAAGTGCGCTTTGCTGAAGCGACCTTCTGTTCAAAATTACTGTTCTAAATTTTAAGTAAGTGTTTAGTTATGATACATTTTGGGTTTTCGTTTTATTATCGTTTTGTAGGCGTGGCGGTGGTCCGATTACGGCCACCTACGATGTCTTCCTCACAGTTTTTGAGGAAGTACCAAGTTTCAGTAAGATATTTTTGATTTATTATAAATATAATTATGAATGTATGATTCCATTACAGCACAGGTTAGTTGAATTTCAATATACATAGTTTACAGTTCACTTTAAGTGAGTTTGAAGAAAAACGCTATCTGCGTAAGCCAAAAACACTACATTTGACTTTGAGATGTAAAAGAGATATCAATCGAAATATATATTAAAATTATTTAAAAGTGTGCTTTAGTTGATCAAAGAAAACTAAGTGTTTTATTCATTTCCCTTCATTTTCTTATGTTTCAATTACTTGCAACGCATGACTTTCTTTATAGTCATTACTTCCTAAAATAAGTGCGACAATTTACCACATCTATTGAAATAGGTATTTATTATTATCTTTCAAACGGCCTTTTTCTTCAGTAACCAATCTTAGTTTTTGCAGTATAGGAGCGCGCTTTTGAGATAGAAATAATAATAAGTTAGAAATTAACAAGTACGTACATATAAATTTCGTCTATATCATTACTATATATTTGTATATAGAGAATATTATGTGCGGTGTTTCTTGTTCTCTGTCTATTTACGAATAATTGCATCCATATCCAAACGTGCTACTGCAATTCCTTTTCATTCTCTCGTTTTCTTCTTATTTTCTTCTTATTTTCTGTTATTTTTTTCCATAATTACTTGTAAATATGCGCACCTTCGGTTCGGATATTGTGGAAAATATATTAAGTTCATTTTGCGGTCTCCATTTATATAAAGCTTGTAAAGGGTGATTTTTTAAGAGCTTGATAACTTTTTTTAAAAAAAAAACGCATAAAATTTGCAAAATCTCATCGGTTCTTTATTTGAAACGTTAGATTGGTTCATGACATTTACTTTTTTGAAGATAATTTCATTTAAAATGTTGACCGCGGCTGCGTCTTAGGTGGTCCATTCGGAAAGTCCAATTTTGGGCAACTTTTTCGAGCATTTTCGGCCGGAATAGCCCGAATTTCTTCGGAAATGTTGTCTTCCAAAGCTGGAATAGTTGCTGGCTTATTTCTGTAGACTTTAGACTTGACGTAGCCCCACAAAAATAGTCTAAAGGCGTTAAATCGCATGATCTTGGTGGCCAACTTACGGGTCCATTTCTTGAGATGAATTGTTGTCCGAAGTTTTCCCTCAAAATGGCCATAGAATCGCGAGCTGTGTGGCATGTAGCGCCATCTTGTTGAAACCACATGTCAACCAAGTTCAGTTCTTCCATTTTTGGCAACAAAAAGTTTGTTAGCATCGAACGATAGCGATCGCCATTCACCGTAACGTTGCGTCCAACAGCATCTTTGAAAAAATACGGTCCAATGATTCCACCAGCGTACAAACCACACCAAACAGTGCATTTTTCGGGATGCATGGGCAGTTCTTGAACGGCTTCTGGTTGCTCTTCACCCCAAATGCGGCAATTTTGCTTATTTACGTAGCCATTCAACCAGAAATGAGCCTCATCGCTGAACAAAACACGCGCGCGAAACACATTTCGAACCGAACACTGATTTTGGTAATAACATTCAATGATTTGCAAGCGTTGCTCGTTAGTAAGTCTATTCATGATGAAATGTCAAAGCATACTGAGCATCTTTCTCTTTGACACCATGTCTGAAATCCCACGTGATCTGTCAAATACTAATGCATGAAAATCCTAACCTCAAAAAAATCACCCGTTAAAAGTAAAAGTGTAATCAACAACCACTGCTCGATAACACGACAATACCTTTGATGAATCCAATGAAATTATTTCACAGCTACATATTACATATATACCTTAGTACTTACGCACTTGCAGTCGAATGTAATTTTCTGAATAAAATTCTGTTGCCACCTGCAATAGTAGTTGCTGTGTGTCCGCACTTACTAGCCCTTGTATACTTTGTCAATTTGTTTACCTTCCTGCTTTATTAAAAAATTACTCTGTGTGAGTATATGTATATGTACCAAAACCAGTAAAATTCAATTTTATGTAAAATAATTACCATGACAAAGTGGGTTTTAATTAAAAATGTAGTTACGCATGTTTAATCTTGTGAAGCTATCACTTTGGTTTTACAACAGTCAGTTGGTAAACAAAAACAAAACCTAGTGTCCATTGATTTCTTAATGATATTGAAATGCTTTAAATTTTACAGAGCGGTGTTTATCTAGGTCTGTATGAAAAAATGGAGCAACAGGTTGAAAAATAGCCGCCTGTTTATTTGCTATACATGAACTTACTCTTATGTGATTTTTATTAACTTGGCGTCAATCAATTGGAGTGATTTACTGGTCAGCCTCAAACTTTTTTAATGAATTTCTTTTACTTTTTCAAATATACCGAGTGGTGTAATGATGTTTTTTAGGTGTCTAATAATCACAACTAGTACATATATGTAGGTGATTGTGGACAACATGCTCCGGACAGACCTATTGAATGCAACTATGAATAAACAGAAAGACTACCGACGAACGCTAACGTACAGTTGCAAGTCGTATGCAATTTTTATATAAATAACAATATTGGCTAACAGACAGATGCTTTCTTCTATGGTTACTGGTTACACACAGATTATCTGGCCGTAATCAAAGCTACAAAGATTTCAACGTCACGTACAAATGTTACGAACGCGTCTACATTAGGGTGTACTTTATTTCTCAAGTTGATTGTTTTTTGTTTCAGTTTTCCGTTTCTCTAAACATAAGGATCCTATGTAAACAGGCACTTTATTTTCAATTTAAACTACGCCTAAAAATTTTTCCTTTTCCCATATATGATGTATCGGAGCTTTTGATCTTTTGCAATAAAGTATGTATTTATCTCCAAAAAAAAAAAAATTTATATTAAAATATTCGCATATTTTTTTCATAAAAACATTCTTTAAAAGTTATACACCGTTAAATTTAAGCAATAAATGTTCAAATAGTACACCATGCCGTATGAGCGACACATAATGTGTAAATCACTCAGAACATTTGATCTGAAATTTTAACTCGGTATAACTTTTAAGAAATATTGTAAAACTTCAAGTGACGTTTATAAAAAAAAAAACAATTTGGAAAATACAGACACCCTATTAATTATATTGAAATATAATGTTTGCCTAATAGATGTATCTTCAGTGATATTTTAAATGAATACTACTGTGATTCTAGTACTGAAAGGTGAATTTTGCCAATTCGGCGAAATGATCACGAATACGCATCAAATACTAATGAATATTTTGACGTGGAATTTAGCATTGATGCAAATAACATTAACTACCAACTTACAGAAAAAATTTACCGATTCGAAAAACACGCGAAGTATAAATTAAAAATTCACCCTTCAATTTGTCCGTTTGTCGTTGCGACTAAACGCTCTCGGGAAGCAATGGTTAGTTGGTAACTAGTTGCTCTTAATTACGTTTTATTTTCCAGCTACTGTGCTCCTTTACTGCCCTTTACACGGCTGCGCGTATTTTTATTTCGATTGCACTAAAATAAACTGAGCCAAATGCATTAAAATAAATAAACTGTCATTATTATTGGGAATTAATAATTCGTCAACTTTCTGGTTAGGTATAAAAACTTTTATACATTTTTTTTAAATTAGCACGGTTTCAATTTTTATGCCGGCTTTATAGAATATATGTATGAACTAAATATTTAGCATTGCATTGAAGAAAGTAATACGTGATTGCAAGGATTAAAATCTGAAGTCCGTTTCAAGACACTCTAGAAGAACACCTCAGCTTTTGGATATACCACAGAATTACTTTCTAAGGTATTTTACTAATTCTACTGAGTTCTGAGTATCTGGCGCTTTTTAAAAAACTAGCAAACCAACAATTTAAAACTAAAAACGCATTTTTTATTAATATTGGAAGGTATTGGAATATGTTAATGCCAGGGCATTATGACCCACAATTTGCCAAGGACACACATTACT
Source organism: Bactrocera dorsalis (assembly GCF_023373825.1). Taxonomy (NCBI): domain Eukaryota; kingdom Metazoa; phylum Arthropoda; class Insecta; order Diptera; family Tephritidae; genus Bactrocera; species Bactrocera dorsalis. The sequence continues at coordinate 33,173,597 of NC_064307.1, forward strand.
TACGTTATCAATAATAATCTCAATATACTTTTATAATAATTAGTATCTTTTAACAAATTTTATGTATATCCATAATACCATACCCATACCTTCTTCTGCATTATTGGCGTAGAAGGGGGGGTTGGCAATGCGCAAATGACCCGAAATCTTCACTCGAAAGCTGGTATCCCAAACTCGTTGTGTGATCAAAGTCGCGAGTGCGACGACTGTTTGTTTGATGGCAGCAGATATTTTGTCTTGCCCTCGCTCATACACCAATGATTAATTCTCCCGTAGTCAACAAAAATAGGAAGGCTTTGAGCTTACTAGTGGAATTGTGCGTAATTTGGATTCACAGTCCCGCAAAATTTTCGGCAACGACAGAGCAGCCAAAGTTCCGCAGAGGCCGAATGTGAGGCAAGGATAAATCCGTGCGCGCTAAGAGCGTTTAATAGGGAGCTCATTACATAATTTGAATAGATAACTCCGAACATGTGGAAACCTATATATAGGACATGCCGTGAAAATATGAATACACTATAGTCTTTTATAAGTGATGGTCGCCTGCCCACCTTTGAAATTTTTGGTTCCTACGATTTTCATATTTTGTATAGCTACGCTTATTAGCCTCTTAACTTTGCAGTTGTCTTGTGCGCACAACTAATTTCCAACGCTTGCCACTTAAGTCATGTGCGTGCCGCCTTTTCTCTATGTGTCGCGTGACTCGACCAGTTACTCTCTGACACCACTTGAATTGACGTGCTGATTTGCACGAAATAGGCTTCATATTGTCTGCGGAATTAAGTTGTGATTTCCGGATGAAAGTAGTTTAGCAACAGCTATTTAATTAATTTATGAGCAATTTCGGCCGTAATCGAAACATAATATAATTGACACATTATTGAAAGTTGGAAAATATGACTTTTATAGATTACATTTGGTAAATTCCAGTTCAATAAAGCTTCCTGTTGTAAGTCTACATACACGGTTGCGGTCCTGTATATTTAGATGGACTTAGCGTTGATATCAAAAAAAGTTAAAGAATTAACAAATTTAAAAACATAACAATTCTAGTAGCTTTTTGATTTGCGAACTCTTTTCCATTCAAATATAAGGCGGCCTTCAATTATTTTGCTATTTTTAATGTTGGCCAATGTAAAAAACTTAAATATAGAAATTCGTTTTAACTTCCTATTTTAATTCTGTTTTGAAAACTTAACCAGCTTATGGCTACGCCACCTGCACTGCGGGGGCTTCGCTGCGTTGGCAACAAATTAAGCCTGAGCTCAACTTTTCACTTTTTCACTGTCATAACAATTTTAAAAAATAAAGGCTTTTAGCTAAGTTTTTTTAGTAATTTTGAATAGTGGGAGCTCTACTGATGCTAATGCATGGTATTACAGGATATATAATAGAATTATTTAGCTATGTCTGGTCTGAAAAAAAGCAGAATTTGTATTAAAAGTTCTTTATTGACTAGTGTTATTTAGTAGTTTATCAGTAATTGTCACTTAAGCGAGAAAAATAATAAAATAATATAATAATAGTAAACTAACAAATTACACTTACTATTGCTGTTGGTTGTCAGCTGATAGAAGTTGTCAGTGCGTATGAGCAACATATTTAATTCATCAAATTGAATTCAATGAGGCTAATAATTGTTATTTATATCTTGTTATGTTTTTAGAAGAGGCGGTGGCTTCGGTTTCGTTTAGTTTACTAGAAATTAAATCGCCAAATAAATATGTTTTTATGAGAAATCTAAAACTCCAAAATCATAGAACAAATTGTTCTTGTTGAAATATTTATTACCTGTCGCTATAGTACTAGAACTTCGAATCACCATTATTAATAATTTATTCATTTATTATACGCCTCGTACTACTATTATACGATTTCACTACAAACATATGTATATATATTTGTATATGTATATTTACTTACATAATATTGTCAAAATTACCTACTTATGAATAGATGTAATTGCTTATCTTGACCTGTGGACTTATGACTTATGATGTTGACGTTTGCTATTTGCATTCAGGCAGAAAATTAATATGCCAGTCAAATAATGATAGAGCTGCAGACAGAACACAAACACCAACAACAAACTGTCCTCAAGGAGCTAAGAGTAAATTTTGGTACTTTGACATCTACGGTTTCAAATGCTAAATAGTCAGTAAAATAATTACCGCACAAGATATTCGATATTAAATACGTGTAAGTATTTAAGCACGCATTAAGTGAATTTTCATGTTACATAGGTAAGGGCGTTGCGTACACAAAATATCCACCAAAATCATTTAAATAGACTCAGAGGAGATGTAAATGTTGAACTAGTATTAGCAAATGTTGTTGCCACGACATATTCACAGAAATATTGTGATAAAGGAAATGCAACGCAACACAACTGCCATGCGCTGGGAGTGAGTTAAATAAAATTGGTAAAATTCTTGTAAATGGTAAGAACATACACAACATATGTAAGCGCCAACTACTAACAAAAATAGCAGTGCTGTTGTCCGCTCCACGGCATGTGAGCAATACTTTCTGCAAAACCACATAAAAAGCGAAAAATGTTAGCGGAGAAAATTTTAAATAAATTCGTATAACATTCGGCTGTTGGGGCCATTGATATCAATATCATTAGCATTCGCCAGCAACTGTACACTCTTATAGAAGATGGTACCTTCTCTGTAGTTCTGCAGCTCGAGTTTTTTTCTCCAGCAGCATATTGAAGAAGTCGCACGATAGGCAGTCGCCTTGTCTGAAACCTCGTTTTGTATCGAACGGCTCGGAGAAGTCCTTCCCGATGGTGACGGTGTTGCTCAACGTCGCTTTACACAGCTGTATTAGTTTTGCGTTTATACCTAATTCAGATATCGCGGCATAAAGGCAGATCCTTTTCATGCTGTCGGTTCTCTTTTCACGGGTTTTTCCAAGCCTTACCTTGGCAGTTGCCTTAAGCTCTCAATATAATATGACAACTGTCAACATTCATTATTTGGTGAAAGCGTGTGCTGCATTTTCAGTAGGCGTTACGTGAGTTGGCTGTGTACTCCCACATCAGTTGGAATAATTATTGAAAGTTGGAATATGAGGACTTTTCAAGTTTAATAAAGCTGTGAAGAAAATAACTCTGAAAATATATGTATATATTGAATTTTTTCAACATCTTAGGTGAAAGAATGATGTTTCCTGTGATCATTACCCGCACTTCTATGGCTGTTCACGGGCTCATAATATTATAGATAAACTTTATCAGGTTGACATCCATTACAAAAAAATTTAAAAAACAAATATTGTAAAGCTATTTTTAATTATCTCAATTTTCATTGCCTAACAAAATGCATATACATATGACTCAAGCAGCTCACGACTTCCGGTCTTTGACCAAGTATCCTCTGGGTAGCCTAAGAACATCCGTTTGAAGGCGAGCTAACGTGAGGAGGCGAAATATCCCCTGCATAGGGTTGTGCGCTGGGTTTGGGACCCGCCACGTAAAAAAACATCCCCAATGAAAAAGCAAACACAGCCTCGGATGAGAGTCAGCCTAGAAATCCAACGCAGGATTACTCTTGCCAACAGGTGCTACTTCGGACTGAGTAGGCAATTGAAAAGTAAAGTCCTCTCTCGACGAACAAAAACCAAACTCTATAAGTCGCTCATAATTCCCGTCCTGCTATATGGTGCAGAGGCTTGGACGATGACAACAACCGATGAGTCGACGTTGCGAGTTTTCGAGAGAAAAGTTCTGCGGAAGATTTATGGTCCTTTGCGCGTTGGCCACGGCGAATACCGCATCCGATGGAACGATGAGCTGTACGAGGTATACGACGACATCGACATAGTTCAGCGAATTAAAAGACAGCGGCTACGCTGGCTAGGTCATGTTGTCCGGATGGATGAAAACACTCCAGCTCTGAAAGTATTCGACGCAGTACCCGCTACGGGAAGCAGAGGAAGAGGAAGACCTCCACTTCGGTGGAAGGACCAAGTGGAGAAGGACCTGGCCTCGCTTGGAATATCCAATTGGCGCCACGTAGCGAAGAGAAGAAACGATTGGCGCGCTGTTGTTGACTCGGCTATAATCGCGTAAGCGGTGTCTACGCCAGTAAAGAAGTAAAGAAGAAGAAGAACAAAATTGATAAAACAAATAGAGATAAACACAAAGCACAATTTTGTTTATGTCGCAGCCAGCTGTTATTTGTGGCTCCTTGTTGAAAACATTCCCTTCAGACGTAGGTAGTTATGAATTTACAACGAATTCAGCCCCTGATAAACTTTTTATTGTCATAACAAAACATAAAAAATAAACAGTGATTTTGTATGGCTAATTATACTTTTTCTTTTTTTAATACGAATAGTAGTTGCATCCACTGAACCTTGTATCACAAGATATTTAGTTTTGTTGCTATGTTTGAAAAGCCATTTGGTGCTAATCAATAATTTATCTTGTATTTTTCATTTAAGATGGAATCCTTATAAATTATCATAATAATTGATCAACTAAAGGATTAAGAATATTACGAGTCGCTATTAATAGGCAGTGCGTATGAGCAACGTAGTTAATTGCCATAATCGAATTCATCATTTGTATGTTAGGCTCTTAGTCAATTTCATTTTTTTTCAAAAGACTAAAAGTTCGATAAATGTCGACGTTGAATTCGTTGGTATTTATAATGCTTTTCAAAAAGGTGTGAGGCCCAGGAAGACAATCTTTTACATTTTTAATCCACCATTCCGAAAAAACTTACCACACTTGCAAAACATATCGCTTCATTAGCATTGAAAATAATATTCTAATGAAAATAACCCAAAGTTTGAATTTTTATTTATTTGAAAGTCTGCTTATTAATAATTTTATAATAAAAAGTACTCATGCATAAATTCAAATCCCTAGCCTTGGCTTGTTGATCAGCGACTTTTGAAGTATAATATAGGTGCATTAAATTACACAGCCAAGATTTAACTTGCAGGTTTAATAGGATCTGCTGCCAAATTTGAACAAAGGGCGTAGCGTCGCCCATTTTTAAGTGAAATCCTAGAAACAAGTTTTGTTTATAGTTTTCCTTTAATGTTATATTGTGAAAATGGGTACAATCCGACTACAACTACGCGTAGATTTCCGGATAACACAGTTTCACAGAATATACGAGTAGTTCAAGCGCTAGTGATATCAGAATAAAATTAAAAGAAACAATTACATTTGAAGTGTGTCCTCTCAAGTATATAATTAGTTTAATTCGGACCACGAAAGTTTAAAACTCAGTACCTATGATTGATTATCGTGCGTGAACATCGTGGGTTCAATACTTTCCCAGCCACATATACCTAATAATCCTTAACTGCTTTGCCAACACCTGAAAATACAATATTACATGTTCGCCGAAAATTGTGAGAATATAATATGTTCGGTGTGTAACGGTATATTTATATTTTCCTTTGTTAATATAGAGACAACATTTGAAGATATGTAACGGACTTTTGTAATTAAAAATATAAAGAAGAAAAAGTAAGAAATGTTCGGTTGCGCTTAGCCCTTCCTTAGTTTTTGATTATGATTATCATTGATACAAGTGATATAACTTTCATAGTTAAATTTCCATTACATGTGTGTATAATGGATTGAGGCAGTGTGCCATTCGCCAGAAAATAGAATTCATAAAAAAGCCTCTGCCATTTTTATTTCTCCCATGTTAATTACCATTGCCGGGACTGAACCTGCTCTTTCTTTAACTACACTAAATAAATGACGGAAGAGAAGCAGTAAAACATTTACACAACTATAAATGCCTTCAATTATGCAAATGTGATTACTATGTAATTTCTTCTAATTAAATCCTCTGATTGCTAATTAAATGAATATAAACATAAACATAAGACTGAAACTTGTTTACGATTATACTCGGAATCCGTTAATGAAGTAAATCCACTCAAGTAGTTGATACATTATTTGTTAATCCTTACGAGTAATACAAACACTTTATCAAAACACACACATATAAACATGTAAATACCGAAACGTGCATATCAACAGTAAGGAATTTAATTGACGCCAGCGATTTAAATCAACCAGAGATGCGAAATTGTCGTTATGTGATTAAGGAATGTATATTATATATGTAAACTTATTATATTAATTCTATCAAGTTATTCATATTAGCCATTTCAAGATAACTATCTCGGTGAAAGTTAAGTGGTGTAATCCATCTTTAGTTATTCAAAATCATACATCAGGAAAATTATGCATTATAGTATTCGCACACGAGTATGTGTGCTAATAAAAGCATGTTAGTCCTATGAATTATCAATGAAATTTTTTATTCCTGTACATTCGATGCCATTATGTCGGTTTCTCTTGCATGACCACCACGGGCACGCTTGCAGAAGTTCAGACGCTGAAATCAAGTTTCGACGGTTTTCATGTATAAATTGGGCGATACTGCATCAATTTCAATTTCGATATTCGTACGAACGTCGGAGAGATGCCCAACACTTGATCTATCTAAAACTTTATAACTTAGACGCTAAGGCTTATGCTATATTAGATATATTAATATTTCATCAAACCCTCACTGTTACTTCGTTTGAAGGTTGTCTACTCACATACTTCATGGTGAACGTCAATCAAGGATTTACAGCAATAAATGCATAAACTATACCACTATAATCAATATTTATTCACTCCCTTTTTTTTCATTTTTCAGAAAATTATATCATAAGTAAGCTTAAGAATATAGAATTGCACACAGTTTGTTTCTCTCCTTACTTTTTATTTACTTCAGAGAGCAATATCACAGTTGAATAAAAGCTTCAAATATAAAATGTATGTTTATTGACTGGTTCAGGTTTTCCAAAACAGTAGTTTACTGACGACGCACTTTTAAAACTCCGAAACTTCTCCAGTCCTGCAGCAGTGGATCTTCGAATGCAGATGAAATCATTAATTGCCGGTAACGTATTTAGTCACCTGTTGAAACTGAAGTTGTCTAAAAAAATATAATTTTTCCATATATTATTAGTAGAAAGGCAATGTGTGTATATAATATGAAATGAAATGATAATAATTTAGTGGAAAATTAATTTACGACATTTCAACATTTTGGTTGGAATAGAAAATTTAATAATTATCATGCATGGTTGTGAAGCAGGTCTACATATACAAATTTAAGATTTGAAAGCAACCATTTTCGCGTTTGTTCCGTAAACTTTGAAATTGATAATTACAGTACAAGCAAAGACCTATTAAAGTGCATTTTTAACTTTAAGTTCTTTAATTTCTGCCGTCAAATAACTAATTTTGATTAAGAATGCTTCATTGCAGGTACCAAAATAATTTACTCTTCCCACACTTGAAGCGATTTCATTGTTTTAAGAGGCTTATTTTGTCTAATATTTACTTTATGCAGTTAGTCATCACTATATTACGATTTTATATACTTGGCGATTTTATATACTAGAGGCCTAACTTTTAAAAGTAGTCTTGTTATCATTATTGACATGATAAAGTTAAGAATAATATTGGTTTGTTTATGAAATTCTTATTTTTTCCTGTCATTTTGAAAAGGTACACACTTAATTGTGGTTCTTACTAGTTTTGGAGGATAGATATCGAACTGCTTGAAGGGGATCATGACCATCATATGGAATAGGGCAACACTAATTATAATGTAGTATCCGTATGGGTTTCTTTTGAGTAGGAAACTAGTTGTAGAAAACGAGGGGTATACCTCATTTTTCGTAAAGAATACGAGAAAGAAGGATAAACTAATTAACGAACTTGCGATTGGACTGATCTCACAGTGGATGATATTGAAAAAGCCCTATTTATCAGATTACAAGATCATTAATCTCGCACTGTTAATTCCCTATCCCTAGAAATACTAACTGGGATACTTTCTCGGACGACCATACTCCACCTGTGGTTGCGCGCAAGCCAATCCGCTCGAATTGGGTCGTTGCAAAAAAACTGACTCACAACAAACTTAATCTGATGCGCACGGGGTACTTTCAGTAAACATAAACCGCCTGGAGTGGATGGTATTTCCTGTGCATTTCTTCAACAGGGAGGGGACTTAGTAGTGCCTCATCTCTTTGGACGGATGAGAGATAGCTGATGTAAATTTCCAAGTCAGGTAGGATGGCAAATCAGTTAAGATAATTAGTATCCGACCCTTCTTGTTTAAAGTTATGGAAAATATATTAGATAGCGAATTAAGTTCGTATTCACAGTATGACGTGTGTATACGACATTGGCGCAATGTATACGTGCCTGACAGTATCGCTAGGAGTTGTTTTATTATTGTGATCGATCAAACAAAATTAAGCAAATTAAAGATTAAGCAAATCCCACTATCCACGTTCCCAATGAACAGTATTACCAAGAGATTAAATTTCCCTACAAAATTTAGAATCATCCTGATTTGCAAAATAAAATGATATGACTCCACACCTGACTTGTTACTCATGAAAATACTATTCACTAGTAGACAGAGGGATCGAAAATGCCAGTTTTCCGAAAAATTTTCAGACGGAAGTTTTTGCAATAAATATAATATGTGTGATAGGTCAACCAACAAACTACCAGAATGAGCGTTTTGATATTCAGCGATAGTCAAGTGGCACTCAACGTTCTATCAAGTTAAGTCCATAGTACAATTATAGAACGTCTTAACCACTTATATAGCTTTAACCGAGTCCACATAATTTGGGCGCTAGGACACAAAGGCTAAATTAGAAATGAAATGGCTGAAAAGCTTGCCTGCACCAGCCACTCCCAGTCACGAACGCATAAGGAAGTTGTTTTGGCAAGAAGTAAGTGTAGAGAGAGAGAAGGAGAGCAGGAAATACTTGCTACTGGTGGGGTAGAATATCAAGAGGTTCAAACAGATGATAGACCTCGCAACAGAGCATCTGTGTGCAAACTACACTACGATGGTCAAGTGCAGGCCTCTATAGTATATATTTTACTAAATATAATTTTAACTAATTTATTTAATTATGAAAATTATTTCCATATGCTCTATTTGTACTTAATCATTGTTATGCTAGTTCCTCTGTAAACACTTTATTATTTAATGACATACATACATATTTGAACACAAATGCAACAAAAACAAGCGAACGTTTGCACAATGATATTTTTTTATCGAAATAAACTACACTAACATAAACAAAAGCACCGAATTATTTTCTTTGAATTTTAATTGCGTATGTCCGTTTTTGTCCTACTTAATTTAGAATTTGTAATTATTTAATACCGTTAGCATAATGTTCTGTAATTACTTTTGATTGCATGCAACTTATACACGGATATGAAGTTTTCGACTTAGGATTTAATTAAAAATGCACAGAATAATGGATATGGATTTATTTTATTTACTTTTTATTTATCACTAGCTAATTTAGACTTCACAACTTAAAACAATTAATCGATAAAACAAAATAAAATCGGATTCAAAAAACTCAAATCTTTATCTATAGCATTTAAATTTAATAGCATTTTCAAGTTTTTTCCATAGCGGCATGTTTTGGACTTGGCAATGTCCCGATTGCGCTCAATTGCAATACCAGCCTTCGGAGAGTTTTAAGTCATACGCGTACAGATTTCTAAAAGATATTTATATTTAGTATATTAAATTATAGCTTGCAAAGGCATATGGTCCGCATAATACTCCGCTTAAAGAGTGGCGAATAAATGTAATTTGTATTTTCCCTGTCACAGTGCTAGGTGCGATAAAAATGGCCAACTGTGAACAGCAATAGCAGCGACATGTGACGGAAATGGAAATATTTTCGCAAAGCCAAAGCGAAAGTGGAGAAATGGGAGCTGAAGTGATAAATTACTCAAACAAAAGAGCAGCTGTTTGTGTAAGCATGTGTAAGCATGTGGCTACCAGTTGCATCAACTATTCTGTGGCAAATTTGCATATTGCCTGCGTGTAGATTGAGATAGTACGTGACGTGTATGGAGAATTCAATGACTTTTCTGTAATTTCTTCATGTAACATATGTTATAGTTATCCGATTTGGTTTATTTTCATTGTTACTTTAAATACGTACTAATATACGTAGATAAGACAATTCTACAAAATTACAAGCTCTTAGTATGTGGGGGATACATGTTCTAGTTGTTCGATCTGACCGATTCTGACAAATGATCAATAGATTATAGAAATCCTGTTGCATATTAAATTTCATCTCAAAAACTGATAAAAAAAATTGTATAATCCCTAAGAGATAAACGGCGCCTTAAAATTCACTGCCCCAAAATCGGTTTTAGACTCCTATCCTGTTAGACAAAGTTCTTCACAGTGATTCGTAGCATATTCCAGGATATATGATTTTTCTGTTGTTTTTTTGGCTTTTGTAAATTAACCCTCTCTAATATATGCTTATATACTTCTATGTTTCTATTATTTATATTATGTATTATTTCATCATAACTATTTTCTCTTTGTCTTAAGCCACTCGCAGTATTCAATTTCATGCTTTGCATATTCAGGGTAACACATGTGACAGAAGATGTGCAAATGTAGTAATTGTAATTTGTATATATGTACTGCGCCATTGGCAATTGAGGCAATTTCTTTTGTGCCAAGGAGGTTTAGCAAATTGGGTGAGGCAAAAACAAAGATTGGCTAAATGAGCATTTATTTAAAGGAGACGCTGGTATGTTTTGTATAGTGGCTTTCTAGTGTGAAATATGTATTATATTCTTGCTGAGATAAATAATAAGACATATGGAAAGTTTTTTTTTGAGCAAGATCGAGCACAGCTACACTGTTATAGTTATAATCTAAGAGATTGGAAATATTCTTGATTCAATTAACTAACAACTGTATATAGTAAATTTGTATATAATGCATCGCTCTAGGCTTTACATACACGCAAAATATATATTGGTTAGTAAACCAATACAAATATTTTAAAATCCAATAAATAATCACGAAGTCAACAAACAGTTCGCACAAATCAGAGTTCTTGATTTTAAACTTTCTTTCATCGCATATAAAGTGCTAAATTTTGAAAAAGTTCACCTCAATTTTTACTCTTATATCCCCTGAACTGTGTATATTAAGTTTGACACGAAGTTGATTACGACCAGAGGAAATCATTGGCAATCCTTTAAAAAACATATAGAAATGATGAGCTAAATCAATTTAGACATGCCCGTTTGTGTGTTCATCTGTCAGTCTGTCGGTATGTGCGCTAATCTCAGTTTTTGAAAATTTGGTCTGAAAATTTGTACAGTTCAGCTGTATCATTGATATCACAACACGATAGCATATAACTAAACAATCAAATAAAAGTCTTGGGTTAATACGCAACATTTTGACGAGATATCTTTCTGAAATTTGTTTAAGCCAACGGTACAATCTCCAAAAAAAATTCTTTAAAGCGAACTATTATAACAGTTAGCTGTCATATAAACTATGACAAACATTTTTTTGTACCTTATCTATAAACTATAAGAAATTCCCCTGTTAAGGTTATTAAAGCTTCGGTGCAGCCGAAGTTAACGCTTTCTCAACACATTAATATGCTCTGGATCAAATGGATCCGAACCTAGCCAGTCCTTAGTGGTACAATTATTTACATAATGCGTTTCCTCAAACAGCGGCAAGCATATACTTACTTAGTTAGTTTACACGCAATTTGTAAAAGTTAATTTATTCAAGTAGTAACAGCGCATCCTAAATTATTGAATAAAGGTAAATCTCTCATAGCTTCAACTAATATTGTTTGCTACAAATTAATTATTTCAAAGGCATTTAGCTGGGTTCCAATGTCTTTTAATTATTTAAAACTGACACTTAACCTAGTTTGTACTGCCATAGTAAACAGGGGAATAGAGAAGAAAAGCAACAGTTAATAAGGTAAGAGTTGACAGGTTCGGTGAATTGATTAAAATGACAACAAAGCATATGGAGCAATCAATCGTTTCTTTGCAAGGTTTGAGTAGAGTATCTGGAAAACGGTGAAATGATAAAGCCAGACGTTCCCTAATTCGAGCATATTTGTCTAATTACACTAATATGACCGTCAACGAGCGTTTGTGATTATCTTTCTGATGTAAAATGTACTGCGGTAGTAATAGAAATACTACCACTACTACTTGACTCGATACATAAATAAACATACACTGTGAAATGTTTTAAACTTAAAATATTTTTTTTTTAATATTAGTAAAATTTTGTTAAATAAATTAAATATTCTTAAAAGGTGAGTAGCTTTGATCTGTGCAGCTTTGATGTAGAACTCGAGCTAAGGAATGCATTATTCAAATAAAAGGATTTCTAGTAAAAAGCGTGCAATATGGAACAAAGCTGTAATTTAAGAGATATTCTTGGATAACATGTCATTACATAACTGCGTATTAAAGCGATTTATTAAAACTGAGGGACAGTCGGACGGACATGGCTGCATCATTTCGTCGCATCAGCTCCCTTTGATTTAATAAAATGTTACGTATACGCCAAGCATGACAATCCAAGAAGATCGCAAGTACAGCATTTTTAGTACATGCTTTGAGCTATATTTGTGTTTATGTTGTGTGCGTATGAACGAATATTTTTCTAGAACAATATTTAGACAAAGGGAAAATATTACACTTAAGTTATGGCAAATATGCGCTAGCTGGAATTAATATAAATTTTAACAAGTTCGTTGAGTGAAAAAGTGTATTTTGTAAAGAAAAGTTCATTACTTCAAATTTTCTTAAAAGTTGATATGTACATTAAATAAGACTGTATGAGTAAATTTTTATGCGGATTACATAACTATTCACATTTAACTTTTAAATATTTTGAAATTTCGTCACGGAAGTTCCGTTCATTTGGTAGTAATTGTTAATTTACCTGCTTAAATTGCATTTTTATAATGCTTAAGCAGAATTTTTCTTATTCGCATCTTCTAGTCTGGTTATTCAAATTTTGAGTGACGTGATCGCTAAGTAAATAATTGGGCTTCGATGCTGTTACTTCCTTTTCATTTGTGACGTTTTTTACATGATGGGTCCCAAACCCAGCGCACAACTCTGAGGAGAGATGGTTTACCTTCTTACTGTAGCTCGCCACTCAGAGGATAATAGGTCTAAGACCGGAAGTCGTAAACTTCTATACTGGACTCCATCCTAGGTGTTATTTCATATAATATATAAGGAAAGATTGAAAAGGGATCAAAAATACCAGAAATAGCTTCTGGAGTATCTAGAGTTCTTGGAAAATCCAGACTCTTTGCGTACTTAACAAAAATCTGAACGCTGTTATAATGATGAATTAGCATAATAAGGGATTCTGAATTGAGATGAAATTCTTATCGATTAAAATAACCATAATTGGATACTGAAGACAATGATCCGAAACATACTTAGGTGCAGACTCTGCACTCAATGTAAGCAAGAAAAGCACTAGGTTATTTAGATTAAGAATGTTTAAGCTTTGGTTAAAGCCAAAATTTCAAGAAAATATTTAATGTCCATATAAGATTTTATTTGGCTACTCCAACATATCTGGAGATCGCTTCTTGGGACATGCGGAAAATTTAGTATGCAAGTTGCCCTCACAGCTATCATGCTAAAACATACAACGTCGGAGATTGCAGAAATTATTGACCAAGCCACTATTCATTGCTCAAAATTTTTACAATTTCAAAAAATAAATCAAGTTGTTTTCGGCTCCTTTATTTGGACGACCTTTTTAACTTGCCAAACTGCTTAAGATTGCTTCTACAAATTCTAGTAAGTATTAAAAAATGCAGTGCAAATAGAAGCCAAGTAAAGTAACTGACAAAACATCGTTTATGTAGTCTTTATGTACAATACTAATTCGTATAGCATAGTAAAATAAGAATACATTGAAAGCTAAATAAGTTTGCTGTTGACAGAAAAGTGCGTCTTTTTAAACGAGATAAGATTTTTAAGATAAATATATTTCTTCCACATGTGTTTCTTTTGAAGCAAACCAATCAGACACCCAACTTTCGACTTCTGCCTAGGAATCGAAGTACTGCTAAGTCAAGCCGTGGCCCATCGACGAAAACAAATGGTAATGGGAAGAGTCCAAATCTTGTGAATACGACGGGTGGGGTAGCAACACCCAGCCAATTACTTTGATTGTATCCTGAACCTATGTTGCTTGGTATGCTTTGTTTAACATACCACAATGAAAAGAGCGATTATTACAAACACCAAGCTTAAGTAAATGATTATAATATTAATTGGCTTGCGAAGGATAAACATACATACATATGTACATACACATATCTTGTTGGGAAAGCAAAGACCTCTGTATGAGTGAAACGTACACCGTGTTTTAATTGAATGCTTAACGTCAACAGCAAAGCCTGGTTGTTCCAGTTATCCATATAGAATACTGCTATTAACAAACCCAAGTAAACAAACCCGCGGCACATTGGCATTTGAATGGTGTGATGATTATTTCAAGCGTGGAACATAAGCAAAGCAATTATTTATATTGTCCCGGTTTGAAGAGTGTTGTCTTTGTGATGACGCGATTATATATGTGAACTCATATGTGTTTGCTTGAATATATTTTTAACTTGCCACATATTTAAATGAGCAACAGTGCCGAAAAGGGATGTGGAATTTTAGAGTTAGGTAATGTTATATTAACGTATCTTTTTTTTGCTATATTTTTTGAACAAACATATGTAAATAGGTTAGTTCAAAAAATGAGAAAAAATTTCAGAAAATTCAAAGAAATTTTATTTTCAAATGGAGTGTAGCCCACTTCCAAATTAGTTTCCTAACTTCAAACTACAAATATACTTACATATGCATACATAGGTTTGTAATTATTGCAAACACATTCCAAAGTCCATTTTAATATTATATCTCATTTTGCTGCTTTTTACCGAGTCTTCTTTCTAATTAATTAGTCTTTTTGAAATTCCAATAGTACAATGAGCATGAATAGTCAACTAAATGCTACAGAAGTACTTATATCTACTCTTATGTGCTACAAAGCACTGATTTCGCGGTTACGTGATTTTAAAAAATTCTTCCAAATAAGACATTCAGAAATTTGTGAAAATTTTGGGGAGAAGTTCAGAGCAAAAATAATAGTAACATTATGACATACTATATACACAGAAAATAACTTATTAATATGAAGAAGGAATTAAACCAATTTATTAAAACTGAGGAAATTCTACAGACAGCCGAACGTGACATGGCCAATTCAACCCAGGTCGCTACCCAATTTTAAGGGTCTCTGACGTTTCCCTCTGAGTGTTACAAACTTCGGGGCAAACTTAATATACCTTGTTTAGGACTTTTTTTAGTATCTAGTGATTAGATTTAGATTTAGATCTAGTGATTTACATGTATAGCTTCTAGAGGTCACCGGAAAGCCGTGATTTCGTGATCGTTTCATAAAATTCACCAGCAGTTCTTAGGCAAATTGAATGATAACTTTCATGATTTTAAAAGATGTTTTTTATTCTGTTTATGTCTTTGAACTTTCGGCCAATCGACATAAATACAATTTATATCTTAATATTTTCACACTTAAAATATATCTTATATTTTAATAGTTCCGTCAAGTGTATAAGTGGCAGAAACTTTGAAATCAGTTTAGGTAAACAAAACTAGACTTTGCAAACAGACTATGAGCTTCACTGAACATTTACAAATTTAATTTTTGTAACTCATAAATATTCATACCTCAACTTTGGCTTCTCCTCTCAGTTTAATTTATTTTTATTTCTTGTGGAAATCAGTTGAGAATTAAACCAAGAAAGTTACAGAATCACTTTGTAACTCCAATCAAAAATGCTTATCGTCCTTTTGAAAAGGAACTTTGCTCGGTTTGTGGTCAGGAATTCAGTGTATGTATTCAACAATTACTGTTCGTCAGTTTTATACAATATGTATGTTTCAAATATATTTTTGACGTTCAACCAGTTAGTAGAATATTTTTTATTTCCTTTACAAAAGGCCTGCATGCCATTTTCTTCTATTTTTGCAATATTTTCTTATTTTCACAATTAAATTAACACCTTAGTTTGTGCATAAAAGAACTCACTCGCACTAGATACTTGATACTCCGTTTGTGTATAGCACATATGTTTATGTACATATATACATACGCCTCTAGATCACCTTTTAGCATTACACTGCAACACGCATACACCCACAAAGCCATAACAACATTCTTTAGCGATGTACATGTTCACATTAAACCAGCAGGTCACATTTATTATTTCCTAATTATCGTTATAATAAATTTTGCTTGTTCTACACACGCAATGTTCTTTTCACCGCAACTGTCGAGAGGGAAATGTTTTGTGGAAAGAAAAACCTGCACGAGCAACAGGACGCACGAAATTTAGTGTAACAGTATATTTCATTGAAGTTCTCTCAAATCACTCTCATGCTGTTGTAGTTAACATAGAAAGTATAACATAGAGAGTATGCGCGCTTGTGTTAATACCCTAGACAGGTTATATTAAGTTTGCTACGCTAATTCTAACATACAAAAGGAAACGTGGGAAAACCTATAAAGTATATACAGCTGTGGTCGGGAATTAGTAGTGGTGATGGGTTCTAAAAGTGTAAAGTAGGACTTTAATACTTCTTTAATACCTTAAGCCAACGATTTGTCCATTCCTCGAAAGACTTTTCAAAAGCACTTTTTGGGATGGGGTTCAGTTCCTTCAGTGAAGTTTGTTTTTTTTTTTTGTTAGCAATTGGGTTGACAGATCGTGTTCATATTTGGCGTAGTAATTAAGGACAGTCCTACAAACTTAGCATTTTTGTTTGAAAATATCATTTACCCTAGAAATTTGCTTCTTTGATTCTTGAATACAAGGTCATTGCTTTTGTCCCAATATGATTATTTATGATGGTTGGAACTATGATGATTCTGATGATATTTGCCTCATAATAAAGTTGACCATGTGTGCTAAAAGCTAACTGGATGAATATTGTTTATAGCAATTTTTTGTCATAAGTATACATATATGAATTTTGAAGATTAGCAAATCCAACTGCTATTATTTTTTTAGATTCCTTATAAAATGGCAACAAAGTTTTGAAATTATTTTAATAAATAGTAATAAATTTCATAGGATAACGTTGCTATTACGTGTATCGTTTTGGTGTGGCAAGCTTCTTTATGCTTGCTTACAATGGAAAAAAGTGAAGTTGAAAAGAGAGGCAAACGCAATCTGTATTCCAAAGTTTCTGCTCTGATTCTTGATAATGGATGGAACGTGGACAAATATTTACACAACCTAAACCATTCGAAACCAATCAGCAGTTCACTTAGTGGTTGCTGTCAGTGAGAGTCCTTCAACATTTCTATGGCCCCAAAAACACATCAAGTTTGTCGTTAAGGTTTTAACCAGTACTTTTGGATTTAACATAGTAAATTTTCATCGACTACAGTGCCTATGTTAAAGCAATCAATATATGTGACCTGGTCTACGAAAAGGGAGCTAACGTGCGAAAACTAGAAAAAAAAAAAATTGATTTTTGATTAGAAAACGAGCTCAGAGCTGAGCCGTATTACTATGTGTTAAGCAAATCACTTTTATTTACAACTTTTAATTTATACCTAAAAAATCTTGAAATTTTCTACACTTATGTGTAATAAATTTCATACTAAAGAGCATGTCTTACGAAAAATTTTAATATACTAATTTAGGGAGCAATCGACCTGAAGATACTTTTACATTATTAACGAATAAGCGTTGAAGTATTTCGAGACATAGTTGTATTGATTCAAGGCAGTATATCTCAATAATCAGCCAAAAGGAAATTACTACGTTCTTGCCAGCCTAGAGGCAATGCAGGATGCGGAAGACCAATCACTCACTCACCTTAATTACCGAAACCAAAGTGAACAAAGACACCAACACTGCAGTGTAAACTTTTATTTGCTCTATTTACCCAATTCCGAAACGGGGAAGTCAAACGATCATTGCCTCTAATTGGTTCACAACTCATACTTAACCTAAATTCATTACCATTGCAAACAATAACAAAAAAAAGTGCATAGAAAACCAGCGAGCAGTAAATAAGGTCAACAAATAATTTCAAATGGCCACAAAGGCGCTTACACTAATAAATTACTCGTTTGAGGGCTGAGTGTTGAACCTTTGGAAAAGGGTGAAATACATTCCGAAGAAATAAAAGAGGAAAGGAACAACTGCATATTTATGCATAAATTGTTCGGTTTAACGGCGTTGACGAAAAGGGGAAGTCAGGTAAATAGAGCTATGAACAAGCGTTCTGTGTTTCCTCTTGTGACATAAAATGCACATCGAAAACAATAAAAGCTGGCAATAGCCTGAGAAAGTCGCTTGATATGAATATTCACTATGAGAGTTTATAAAAAAAAAATATTGTAAAAATTGTGCCCCCTGAAGCCAATTGAGATAGCAGTAGAGCCTTGTATGAGTACATATGGGCCATTCCATCAATTGGCGACCTGGTTTTGTACCCGTATTCCGATCAAACAAAAAATTATTATCTAACGACCTGAAAATTGAGTGCAAAAAATTTTGAAGTTATACAATTTTATGTAAAAAACGCTCAGCTTTCTGATAAAAATATTTTAAAAATTACATATACGTTCAGTTGCACACCAGCAGCAATAAAAAAATGAACATTTGCAGGAAGAAAAGAAGTTGTTTGCAGCAAGAATGTAATGAAAAGTTTATTAATAACTGCTGTCATACACTATGACCTTTATAAAAGATGAACGATAAGAGCATGAACAATAGGCTCTTTAATAACATTAATACTTGAAAACAAACAATGTTACACTCATTTGATTTTCATGGTATTAATTTTGATCTTATCTTATCAGCTGGCAACACAATACAAAAATAATTTAGTTTCAAGTTACTATAACAGTTTTTAAAAGGAAATAAATATGGGAAGCGTATAATCGTAATGAATAATTTGCAAAATGGAAGCCACTTATGGAAAGACGACGCTATGATACGGATTTAGAAACTGCACCGAAGAAGGAGCCAAAGAAGATTTAAAAAAATACTTTTCTAAGTGATTTGAGGATTAGAAATCAATATAGAAGAAGTGTAATATAGTTGGGTGTGATTACTTTGAAGGGGATCAAAATAAATATTCATAAATAAATAATCATTTTCTTAAGAAAGAAAAGAACACTCGTCATAATTTTTGAACAACCCTCGTATATCTTAAAAATAGTAAATTTGGTTATTTGTAGAAATCTTAGAACATAAATAGAAGCATCAACGATCAATAGAAACATGAAAATATAAATTATTGGATCTGAACAAATCCCAAATTATAAAGAATAAATGAGGAAGCTTTTCAAGACCGCCAATACGAAAATGTTACAGCATTTAAAGGGTGATTTTTTAAGAGCTTGATAACTTTTTTAAAAAAAAAAACGCATAAAATTTGCAAAATCTCATCGGTTCTTTATTTGAAACGTTAGATTGGTTCATGACATTTACTTTTTGAAGATAATTTCATTTAAATGTTGACCGCGGCTGCGTCTTAGGTGGTCCATTCGGAAAGTCCAATTTTGGGCAACTTTTTCGAGCATTTCGGCCGGAATAGCCCGAATTTCTTCGGAAATGTTGTCTTCCAAAGCTGGAATAGTTGCTGGCTTATTTCTGTAGACTTTAGACTTGACGTAGCCCCACAAAAAATAGTCTAAAGGCGTTAAATCGCATGATCTTGGTGGCCAACTTACGGGTCCATTTCTTGAGATGAATTGTTGTCCGAAGTTTTCCCTCAAAATGGCCATAGAATCGCGAGCTGTGTGGCATGTAGCGGCATCTTGTTGAAACCACATGTCAACCAAGTTCAGTTCTTCCATTTTTGGCAACAAAAAGTTTGTTAGCATCGAACGATAGCGATCGCCATTCACCGTAACGTTGCGTCCAACAGCATCTTTGAAAAAATACGGTCCAATGATTCCACCAGCGTACAAACCACACCAAACAGTGCATTTTTCGGGATGCATGGGCAGTTCTTGAACGGCTTCTGGTTGCTCTTCACCCCAAATGCGGCAATTTTGCTTATTTACGTAGCCATTCAACCAGAAATGAGCCTCATCGCTGAACAAAATTTGTCGATAAACACATTTCGAACCGAACACTGATTTTGGTAAAAAAATTCAATGATTTGCAAGCGTTGCTCGTTAGTAAGTCTATTCATGATGAAATGTCAAAGCATACTGAGCATCTTTCTCTTTGACACCATGTCTGAAATCCCACGTGATCTGTCAAATACTAATGCATGAAAATCCTAACCTCAAAAAAATCACCCGTTATATTTTAGTACTTCAGTCTCTGAAAGCACGCTGAACAAAGCATTTTTGGAAGTGTAAAAAGGAAAGAAAAAAACTACTAAATCTTTTCCTGGAGGTAAACGACTTAAAGGCCCTTTGTTGAATGTTGTTTCTATTTTCGAAAATCAATGCTGCCAGTTTACTTAATGGGAAACTTTATTTTACCTCTTTGGTTGACGATTTTATTTGTCTTTCTATACAGATATAAAATGTAAGCACGAGTATGTCTACATATGTATACTAATGTATATACAAATGAGCATAAAATGACTTCCGACTGAATTTCGTGTTGCACTCCTAAATTTCTGTAAAAGTTTAATTGTTTTTTAATAATTTTCGCAATTTTTTAAAGTGATTGATGTGATTTGATACTGCAATAAACTGCTTCATTAAGTGGTTTTTGCTGAGATTTTAGTTTCACAATGAAGGTCGCTTAGTACTAACTCAAAAGTACATTAATTTTTATCACTTTTGTTAGAAATTAAAGTCGAGTTTGTTTCATAAATATTCGCATTTGTTTTCGATATTTTTTCCAGTATTAATTTATAAAAAAGTCGAATTCAAGAAAGACCTAAAGTTAAACAGGAAAAACTCAAAAATAGCAAAAAAAATTATTTTCGGTATTTTCACACTTACAAAACATACTTTCTGTTGTCGCCATGAAAACGTAAAAGAAATGTATAAAGCTAATAACTAATTAAATCTGTTAAACACTTATGCTAATTAAACTGTTACTGTCTTGGATTGAACAGCCCTTATGCGATTTTTTTTCTCTACGCATTCCCGAGAATTTGAAAATATGTCTGTCAATCAGTTACCTTCTGTTTTACTATATTCGTAATGTGCGTGAATGTACTCCAGAATACTATGTGGCTCCGTTTTCTAGCTTCTTTGCTTTGAACTTCTATGATGTTGATTGATGTGAGAATTCCACTTATGGATATGGGCTGTTGATGTGTGAAATCACACTACGGAACTTTTATTGTCCCCATGTTTTGTTCGTTGATATCTCCTTTATAAGAAAGCGCTATAGAGAATTTGGTGAAATGATATTTAAAAATTTTACAATTTTACATGAAATTATATTATTAAATTATATTGTTACTGTAAGAAAAGTTTGTAAAACAATAGTTTTCAAAACCTCCATAAAGGAGGAGGTGAGATTTGCTAAGCGTTAGACAGTAGCGAATGGAAAAACTTCATCAGTTGTTTAAACAGATTCTTGCAACCGCAAGTAGTATGTCCTCTAGTGCCAGCAAAATACATTCCGGTTCTCTCTTTGGGGAAGAAATGCTTCTTTCGGCTCCAAATTGACAAGCAATGACTTGGCTTGCTTTTTGTGATCCTTATAAAAATGTAAAATTGTATTGACTGTTTTGAGTAATATTTATGCATGTTTCAGAAATGCACAGTGAAATTTTCGAAAAGCAAAAAAAAAAAATATTTTTTGAATTATACGAGATTTCTGACGCGCCGCCTTTCTCCATGGATGAAAGCTATAAATGAAAAATTCTGGTTAAACTGGAACATATTCCTTTACAAAGAGCTGCGATAGAACAAATTTCAAATATTGGCTATTAAAATTTTGACGCCGTTTAAAAAAAATTTAACTTTACACCAACTATTGGTCGTTTTCTGGCTACAAAAAGGATATTCAGAACAGAACTGCGAGTTATCACTGCAGCAAAATCGAAAAGTGTTGTTTGGAGAAAAACGCTTTTAAAAATAAACTGGTGAACCGGATTGAAATGAGCGGTTAACGTTTAATCTCTTTAAATTCATTAGATATACAGATGATATAAAGCCACTTGGTACTCGTGGCTTAAGAAATTCGACCACATACCCAAGAGCTAACACACCTAAGCTTACCTATGCCATTATTTGAAAATAAGCTGTGATGTAGTACATTTATTATTAGCTTTTGACATGTCTTTTACGTGTATACTAGGTATATGTTTCAATTATAAGCTAACTTTATTCTTTTATATATAAACAATATTTCCGCACAGGATACACATTCTCATTATTATGAACACAAAATGAATTGAAGTGTTTTCAAAGAAAGTTTTGTTAAAATTAACAAAATCCTCTTTACAAACTCCATCACTAATTTGCGTACTAGTTTGGGGATTAAATGTTAACACCTCGTTATGGTTCAGCATAAAGTCGTGTACGATGCACATATTATACAGAATGCATCTCTTTCATATTATATTATACATGCCATACATGTGTCATAACAAGAATCCAAGTGAAAAAAGTGCATACATATACATATTCGTCCACCGTCTCTACATAAATCTATAAAGTGACATGCTTACGTACTAAAAAATGTTCCCACATTTCAGAATAGGCTTTTTATGGGAGTGCACAGCTCGTTCACTATTTTTCCATACATTCCGCATACATACACACATTCACTTGTAAACGTACATATATATA
The DNA here is from genome assembly GCF_023373825.1 of Bactrocera dorsalis. Taxonomy (NCBI): domain Eukaryota; kingdom Metazoa; phylum Arthropoda; class Insecta; order Diptera; family Tephritidae; genus Bactrocera; species Bactrocera dorsalis. Next base: position 33,196,336 of record NC_064307.1, read on the forward strand.
CGCTTTTAGTTTGAAGGTAGGTGTAGGTCAGTATTGTGTATTTCTCTCAGAATGCCGCACTTGACCGCACAAACTGGCCACAAAACCAACAAGCAACCGTTTACGAGGAAATCTACTTTTACAGCAACAAAAGCAGAAGCAAAGGATGTAAAATTTGCTTTGGGAAAAGTGGAACTCTATACATATATATATAAGAATGGCGCAAGAGGCAAACGTAAACGTGCTAATTAAAAACAGGCGATCAATAAGCACATGATAAAAGTACTAAAAGAAGAAAACTTGTATGAAATGTGAGGAGAATAAAGAATATGATTGACTAAAATTAAAAAATACAAGTATGTACTAAGTAAGCGCCTTTTAGATGACGAAATCTGTTCTTAAGAGATAATATTAGTATGCAGATCTTTCCGCAAAATTTTTAATAAAATATTAAAAATACTTTGATCTACAGCAGTACCACCGTCTTCGGTGCGCATAGTATGGTATTATTCACTAGAGTAAATGTGTGTGAAACTAATTCATTGTTGCTCGATTTATCTACTCTTCTAAACAATATCTCGCCCGATTATGTGTCAAGCGAAAGGAACCATTATTTTGGAAGTAAATTTCCAAGAATCGCAAAGACAAAGTCAGCATAAATAAAGTAACAACTTTCAAAAGTTCCAACTCGGCTTCTATGGAAACCACACGTCTAAAAAACCGCCTGTTATAAAAAATTTTGAAAAGAATGAGTTTGGTGAAAGTGAGTCTGAGGATTAGATTCCTTCAGTTTAACCTCCAACATTCGAACGGGGCCTTCACCAATTTATTGCTTCATTTAAAACAAGCCGATGTCGTCCTGTCGTGTCGTGGTTGACGAGTAGCAGCAAATCTGGACTGAGGACGAATGATGAATAGTCATAAGCTGCTGGCGACCGACGATACAGGTATAACCAGAGCCAGTATGCCGCAGGACGATGAGGTGGAACCACCTCCTTTATTGTTCAGAAAGACTTTGTCTAAAGCTCCAGAAAGAGGAACCGGGATCATCATTGGTTCCAACGCCAACTCGCTGCATTCAATTTGGGCCAGTGCGGGCACTAATAACATAGGTGAGTCGCTATTTGATTTCATTGTTAGCGAAAACCAGTTAATTTTTAATATGGGAAACTCTCCTACAATCATGACTGCAGACAGGAACGATGTTATTAACCTCACCCTGACCTCAAACGGAAGCGCCCCGTTGAGCTCAAATTGGAAAGTCCTTAACGATCACTTCTTCTCTGATCATAGATATATCGAATTCAGTCTAGTCGAAGAATATCCATCTAAAAAGTCTTTATCATAGGAATGCAAACTATGTTCTGTTGTGGAGGGCTCTCGAAGAGACCACACTTGTAAAGAAACTCAAGAGTGTTCAACGGACGGCGCTCGGTAGTATGTGTGGTGCACTAAGGTCCACTACTATGTAAATATTATACATATTTCAGCAAATATTAATCCAAATAGAAAATTCTAATAATAAAAATACATATGTTGACTAATTTAATTTTGTGTGGAAATTAGAACTACGTCGACTTTTTTGGAACAAATGTGCAAAATCCCACAAAGGCAAAATGTTCCATTTAACCTCATGTAAGCTATTATTTTTTCATCAATTGAAAACGGTTGTTTTGCTAAAACCCCAATAAACTTAAGTATTATTTTTCAATCTTTGACTTTATTGAAAAATAAAATGACCGATTGATGTAATTGAAAAATATCGATAGTTTTTATTTCCTAGAAATTAGTTGCACACTTTCGAGAAAACACAAAAACCTAGAGGCAATAAAGACAATTACTTATATTATTGTTTAATATTTATTTGTGATTAGGAATTTTTAGGAAAATAAGAAATATGTATGTAATAGGATAACAACCATTGTGGGCTGAAAACACAGGATCAATTGCACATGGCTACAATGGCAGAATAAAGTGGAAAATGGGGTGATTTATGAATAATGCCTTCGGTTATCTGTTTCGCATTAGATATGATTTTGTTTTTCATTTAGCTTTCTCGTGACATGAAACAGCTTTATTGCGGACAACTAAGTTGATTTAATTTTACTTATGCACGTTAATAATAATATCCTAAACAGTGGATGCTCTAAATGGAAACGGAAGAGACCCTTTGAGGTAAGGTTAGGTTAATCTAGCAGACCAATGACATACGCGTAGACCACTTTGGTTCTTTGCGTTACCAGTTGAATTTCATTTACTAGGTCTATGAGGAGTAGCCATCCTTTCGAATACCTGCGCTTGACACTAAGGATACATGATGTTTGCAAATTTGCTTCGAAATAGGTCGTTCCATAGCAGTCACTTTCCATTGCAGCCCTGCTTTACAAGACAATTCTGGCCAATTTTTTGCCTTGATTGCTGTATGGCTGTCTACGCAAATGTTGACTCTGAAATTGCCTGCAGGTGCATTACAGATGAGCTCAGCGCCTTTCGTAATAGCAAAAACCTCATCTTGGATGAGGAAAAGGATGTCATGATGCAACCACTAAAGGCTTATCATTGGCAACCTTCAATGCCATAACCGTCAGGACATCTTTGGAAGGACTGATATGAAAATATATAATTTTATCCACCAATATCGCTGTATTTACCTTCTTTATTACTTTTGTGGGGTTCAGTTGGAGTACCCTCAGCTCTTAGTTTGCGAACATCAGAATGCTCCTGTAGGAGAAGTGAAGTCGCCTTGATCTTCTGTGCCGAGTTCCTTTTCCACATTACACTTCTCCAACGTGTTTTTGTTACTGTTTCCGAATCTCGCATACAGAAGATTTAGACCCTATAAAATATTTATATAAGTGATCGGCGTGACGAGCTGAGTGGAGTTAGCACTTCCTTCTATTTTTGACATCAGAATCAGGTTATTTTTTGGAACGGCAAATATGAAACATTTATAGAATATATTTGCAATACAAACTGAAGATCGAAATCTAGTTCTTGCAACGGAGATGGCAAATTTTCTTTTGGCAGTTAAAACATGAAGAAGTTTTACAAAGTGTAATGGAGAAATTAGTTATTAGTAATATGCTTATTGTGTAAGAGTGCTTCTTTAGCATTTTACGTACACACGTTAAAAGAACGTCACACTGTAAAAGGCGTCAAAGCAAAGCATTATTTGTTTCCACATTTAAATGCTATTGTTCATCAACATTTCACATCATCATTAAATTCTGCAGCAGACATCTTAATGTTCACCAAGGCGTACAAACATCGAAATTATGTTTCGCTTTGCGGTGTTTGCGGAATTCCCGACCGTCCTTTTTATGCTACGCAAACAATGTTGCAAATCACCACAATTCCCTGCTTATAGCAATCTTGAAAAAAGGCAACAAGATTATTAAAAAACACCCAAATATCTTCATGTATTTTAGTTGACAGTCTATATTGGCGTTGTACAGCACGTCGTCCGTTATTTCAGAAGTTAGTTATTTTTTGTAAACATCGTCTGAAGTTTCAGCTTTTGTTCTCAAAATGAGAATCCAATGTAAAACAGCTCCTCATTTTCATTTTAACGCGTGATTTTTTGAAATTTTGCAATGAGCAGTAAACATATAAATTTATAATTTAGAGAAATTGATATTGATGTACTAAATTTTGCGTTCTATAAAAAAGATATTTTTCCACAAAACCATCCGTTTAAAATTTATACACAGATAAAATTATACATAATATGTACCGAGTATTCATACAAATGATTTGTACATTCAGTGTTGCGCATACGACATGGTGTACTACACGACGACAGTGTGTTACATGTGTTACATTTGATGCATAAATTTAACTAAGTCTAACTTTTAATGGAATTCTCTATGAGAAAAATTATCTAGACTTTGCACTTAAGCGCATTTTTAGTATGAGTGAAATGTGATGTGATAGTGATGAGTTAAAGAAGTTTAGAAGTTCAGAATGTTGGAACAGGCTTTCACTGATAATTGTTTGATTGGATTGGAACAAATTATTCAAAGACCGCCGAGAACGCGTTGATGTTGAACCACGTCCAGGACGGTCATCAATATCAATTGATGATCAACACGTCAATGAAATAAAGGAATTGGTGTTGAGAATAGACCATTAACAATCAGAGATCTCACTGGAATCGTTGGAATATAGGGAGGATCAGTGAAAACCATTTTAAAATATCATTTGAGCTAAGAAAAGTGAAAGCACCATTGATTTTTTTTGAAAAATAGCGTCGGGTTAACGTCTGTAAAACAATGCCTTCAGACTTTCAGGATGTCATGAAACATATTATTACTGACGATGAGTCTTGGATCTATTCTAACGAAACATACTGTTACTCGGCCGAATGTCGTGGCAAAGGGGAGCCGAAGCCGAAAATCCTCGCCAAAGCAGGTCAAAAGTCTTGGTTATGTTGACAATTTTCTTCGACTATTGAATAATAAACAGAAAACCATAAAAATATATCGGAATTATACCTATACAATGCTTGATTTTTGCACCACGATAATGCACCATCGCATACTGCATTGATTATTCATGAGGTTTACGCCAAGTTTCAATCAATTTCGTATAACAGTTTTCAAGCGTATTCGCCGGATTTTGCTCCGTGTGACTTCTGGCTATTCAGCAAACTCAAACTCAAACCGCGCCATATAAACCGTTTGAAGGATTGAAAAAAGCGTTGACACAAGTGTATTGGATCCTTTGGCTCCTGCTTTGAACGAAACGGCAAAGATTTTGAAGAGTAAATTAGGAATTTTTAACCCTTTTAAAAATATGAAGAAAGTCTTACTATTACTTGCTCATAGTAGTATATTAGTATTTATTCTTCACAACCTTGATTGTTTTTGAGTATTTCTTCCTCCATATTTACTTTCGTACGTGCATCGTTATTAGAATAAACCGTGTTCATTAAATTACGGTAGTAAGATTGTTGGTGTCGCGTTCATCGCTCTCATTACGTCATTATCACGTCATGAAGCTGGCCGCGGGGAAGAATATTGTCTTGCAAAGACATTAGGTACATACTTAAAAACTTCAGCCATAAGCCGTTAATATGCCGCTTGGGTTTAACACGTCATCAAATCAGTTTATTAACCAGTTTTGGTTTGAGCATGAGCAGTTTTCTACTCGCGGCCAGTTGACTGTCTGAGTATGTGCTTCTTTTTATATCTTCTACAAAAATTTCCATAACGTGGTTATACACATTGAACGTACCGTTATTAGCATGCAACACTGCCGCTGTTTCCAGGATGCCATGCTTTTAACTAATGGTTAAGTAGAGTTTGTTACGATCGCTTACCATTAAAGATGTAAAATATATAAAGAATGTGTTTTGATATAGTCGCAGTGGCCACCAAGTGTAAATAAATAGTTAGTTGGCTCTGTGGTGCAGTGGCGGATCCAAAGGAGGGATTTTCAGCTTAAAATCCGAAGAGATCAAGCGTTGTCATGAAATTGTTCTTCTATAGAATTTGTAATGTTTTCGTGGCAGAGCACGAATTCCAATGCAGCCAATCGTCTGCCAAGCAGAATCGAATTACATTTTTCGCGCACACACACATATGTATGTAAGCAAAGTGAGGTCAGTTCGAAAGTTGCGTATACGCCATGTGGCACCGATGGCATAATGCACAAAACGGACGACATAACTTTTGAAATTTTTAACTTCATCAACACTTGTATTTGTGTTTGTAGCTAGCTGTGTAAGTTTCATAAGTAGTCGGTCAAACCTCTACAACAGTTACAATTATGAGTTCTAAAACAATTTAATTAATATAACGAAGAAAGTGCTAAGGTCAGATGTCATATTTTGTACTCTCACAATTTTTGAAGGCGCTGTTTAGAGGTTTTGTCGAAAATGTATGTTTAATATAAAAAAATGTCGCACATATGTTCAAAACTAGTTATTCGACCAAATCAGGAACAGATTACAATCCTATTTGGCATCTTATTTAATTTACTATATTGGGTACATATACCTACGTGAAATAAGTTTAGCATAATATCAGTCGATAGCAGAAGTTATTGTCTTTGGGATATCTTACCACACCGCTCGTTTGATGAATTATGAAAAATTTTGTAATTGTAGTTGCTCTCGGTGGGTCAAAATAATTTTCTAAATGTAATTAATATCCAGATACTCGATGTCTCTACAGTTTTGTAGTCATCGTACTGACGTGACCGAAGAAATAGAAATAACAAAGAAAATTCTTCAATCAGCGGACCTCATCGTCATCAGCGGCCTCTACGTTATGCACTTATTTACATATTTACTCAAGCAAGCACAATTGACCTGCAATATACGGTCAGCGATCACCCTTGCTGTGACGGACCATATTATAACTGTAATCAAATAAAAATATGCCGTCCAATGCTAAATCAGTTTGTTATTTAACTACTTGGGTGTTTTCTTGAAGGGGCGGCTGGTTGAATTTTACTATGGCGAGTTAAATAACTTATCTGCTATATATATTGATGGAATTTATAGATACTTTCATATATATGTATATAAATATCTTAATTAGTATTGCTGTTCCTACTACATTTTTATTATGTAAGCTAACAGTTATGATGCTTTAATAATACGAGTATTCACGTAAAGGGAATGATGGTGGCCCTGTCCGGTGAGAACGTTGTATCATACTAAATTCTCTTAATAATTATTTAGTAATAGACATATGCATCATTGGAGGTACCAATGAATAAACAAATAATAATAAATTTACTTAGCAAATATTCTGTATTTTGCTTAAAGACATAATTCATGTGATTGGAAAAATATAATACAAACTACATATAATAATACAATAACGTAATGCTATAAATTTTATTCAAATGTCCGTTTAAGCTACAATTGAAGAGACAGTTAAAAGGTATTGACAAAACTAGAAACATGCCATTTGTCGTTGAACATATACGAGGGCTGTCCGATAAATAACCGACCTAACCATGATGCACGCGACCCTTTCAAATTTTTTTTTTTTTTTTTTCTACATAGTCTCCTTGTAACTCCACACACTTCTCCCAGCGATGCTCCCATCTCTGCAACCCTTCCAAATAGTACTTGGCGTCTTTGTCTGCAAAATACGAGTTCACGAAAGAGATTGCCTCCTCATTTGACGAAAATCTCTGGCCGCCGAGCGCAGTTTTAAGTTGAGGAAACAAAAAAAAGTCGATTGGTGCTAGATCTGGTGAATAAGGTGGATGGTCAAGCAGTTCCAACTGTAATTCGGGGATTTTCGCCATGGCGACTGTTCAAATGTGAGATGGTGCGTTGTCTTGGTGGAACAAGACTTTCTTTTTTTGCAAATGTGGCCGATTTTTCGAAATTTCTTCCTTTAGCTTGTCCAATAATGATGCGTAGTATGCTCCTGTTATAGTTTTTCCTTTTTCAAGATAGTCGATAAAAATAATTCCACGGCTGTCCCAAAAAAACACTCGCCATCACTTTCCCAGCCGAATACACAGCTTTAGGTTTTTTTGGGGCTGGTTCCCCCTTTTCAATCCACTGTTTAGATTGGATTTTTGTTTCGGGCGTATAATGATGAATCCAAGTTTCGTCTACAGTTTATCAATCGGCGCCAAAACTCGGTCTTATTGCCTCTAAACTGAGCCAACAGAGCGCTGGAAATGTTCATGCGCGCACGTTTGTGGTCTAGCGTAAGCAAACGCGGCACCCAACGCGCGGACAGCTTTCTCATGCCCAAATCTTGGTTTAATATATGACAAACAGTTTCTTTTGACATCTTCATAATCTCAGCTATTTCCCTAACTTTAATCCGGCGGTCGTCTAGTACCAATTGATGAACTTTAGCGATGTTATCGTTAGTGGTTACAGTTTTTGGACGCCCAGGACGTTCATCATCTTCCAAGCTCCTGCGACCACGTTTAAATTCAGCTGCCCAAAATTTTACGGTGGTAAACGATGGTGCAGAGTCACCATACACAGAGTCCAACTCATCTTTGATTTGTGAAGGCGTATTGCCTTTCAAAAATAAAAATTTAATTACAGCTCGATATTCAATTTTTTCCATTTTGGGGAAATCACCGAAATAGACTCACAAAAACGACTGTCAACAGATAATTGCGCAAGATAAATTTCTGAAATTTTGGCGAGTAGCTATTATAATATGCACAATTTGAAGTAGAAACTTTTTTTTCAGATGTGCCGCTAGCTTCACGTTGAGGTCGGTTATTTATCAGACAGCCCTCGTACATATTTTCTTAAAATGTACAAATATCACCAACATTTAAGGAAATTATCGCTTAATATAAGAAAAAAGGCATATGATTTTTGTAAATACTGACTTTTCCAATAAAGATGATATGATTTTTAAGTGACGTTTCGTGATCCGTATTTTTTTCCTTATATTCAGTAAATCTTACAATTTTATCACGGAGAGATATATGCAAGAAACAACGTTTACAAATTGTTCATTTTTTTAAGTAATCGTTCTCCAATTGCAACTTTTCGCGTGTTTTTGCCGTTTTCCTTTTTTTCGAATCGAAGGGGTGACACCGATACTGTCAATGGAGAGCGGAATATGTTAATGTTATCCCTCTTTTTATGGTCGCAATTGGAGGAGGTTTCAACAAGACGGGGTTATATGCCACATAGCAACAGCCGAAATATGGCGAGAAAAGTTTGGAGATTCGATTATTTAAAGAAATTTTGATAAAAGAGTCTCTTTTAAAGCTTTAGACGTCAAATATTTTAGGAAGTTTTTATAAGAAAAAAATAGAGTCCCAGATGGGATTATCGGAGCTAAGTGAACATATGAATGACCTTCATTCTTTTGACCTTTCAAAAAAATGAAATCGCTTCAAATGGGCAATAATAGCGCAAACATTCCCAATGTGCTTTCAGTTAGTAAAATTGATTTTAAAATATGCATATAGATGTACATAGCTAAAGTAAAGAAGATACGTATGTGAGCATAAGAAGAGACTAGATGTTCTATAATGCACATGCATTGCAATATGCTTTACAATTCTCACTTATATTGAGTGGGAGTAAATAAGTATCCTTAAATATAAATTAGAGATTTATCATATCACAAGCTTTCTAACGCCCATTCGTTCATAATCTGTGTGTAAATCTTATGTATGTACAGAGGTTGTACGTTTTGCTTAAGTGTTGTGTGGGTACGTACGAGTAGGCATTAAAAATAAATGTATATTATGCTTTGGTAATATATTTCACTAATAGATGCGGACATAATTAATAACTAGCTTTTGTGTTCTGATTGTCTGTATTATGCCATTAATCAGTTGTCGTTAAACGCCTTAAATAAAATGTAATGTAATCACATTTGCTTAACTGCAGCCGCAAACATATAGTATGCTGGTATTATTTAGTTTTTTGAGATATCGACTTGAAATATTGGCCACGTCCTCTTCTCCCAAAAAGTTGCTCATTTGTCGGTTCTGTTAAGTCAGGCACTAAATTTTATTTTACACTCACTGCTCACAAACTTTTTCTGAAATAATGCCTTTTCCTCCAGAGAAGAGTGGAAAAGAAGTAAAGGGGACAGGGATAAGTATCTATTTGGATAGTTTCAAACTAGGTAATCGAATGGGTCGTGATTAGATACCGGAATCGGCTTCCGACTACCAATCCACAGCATTGTCTACCTAGCGGAGTATACAACAATTAAAGAAGAGAATGTGTGATCACAACGAGGAATATACATATAAAGTCTCTTAGAGTTTCATCAAGTGTAGGAATACATTGATCTCTTGGTGGATCTAACATTCTATTTAATTTTTATGCATTTTATTAGCAGTTCAGTTATAAAGAATTTTTGTGGCCTTATGTGGTCGTGACAATGGTCTATTAGGATAATTTTAAGTCATTACGAATTCAAGTTTTTAGTTTAGTATTTAATACGAGCCAAAGACACAACAATTTAAGGGTAGCTCATATATTTTGTATATAAAGACACCAAACACATATGTACATATGTATATATGTATGTAGTGTAAATAATTGACTATAATTTAAACTTCAATGCGCTTTTCAAAGCTTGTCGCTCGATCAAATTTCATCTCCTCTTTTATATCCACCATTTATTGTCGACTTAACATTACACGTCTGACTGTCTGTCTGAATGCCTGTCGGTGTGTCAATTTTGGTCTATTTGTATGAAATTTGTGCCCGTTGGCGACAGCAAAAGGTCCTTCCGACGTACACAAACTGTTAGCACGTATCACTAAATATGAGTTTTCATGTTCTTACACATTTGCTTTCATACTGTAAATATAATTCTGCGTTAATGTGGGCATATGCACTAATGTATGTGTAATATGTACATATTTGAATATATTATTATGCGTTTCTCTCGTTTTAGACACTTTATGTGAGTCATACGTGAAGGCGTTTGGTGTCTAATTTTATTTGAGCAATTTGTAATTGTAATCTTACTGTGGTACATCTATGTACAATAAGTAAGCAGTATTTTACTCGCGGTCTATGTTCAACAAGCGCAAAATAGTTTCTTTTTCTTCGTACCAACAGGTACTACTCAAGAGTAGGCAATTGAGAAGTAAAGTCCTCTCTCGAAGAACAAGAACCAAATTCTATAATTCACACATCGTCCCCATCCTGTTATATGATGTAGAGGTATGGACGAAGACAACATCTAATGAGTTGGCGCTATGAGTTTTCGAGAGAAAGATTCTGCGGAAGATTTATGACGTCTTGCGCATTGGTAACGGCGAATACCGTAGCCGATGGAACGATGAGCCGTACGATATATACGACGACATTGACATAGTTCAGTTAAGAGACATCGGCTACCCAAGCTAGATCGAATGGATGAAAACACTCTAGTTCTAAGAGTATTTTACGCTGTTCCTGCGGGGGGAAGCAGAGAAAGCTATTGTAATAAGACTAAGTAAGTATATAGCAAAAGTTAGTTTGGACTGTACTTGAACTCGTTTATCATACACAGACCTCTACAAATATTTCATAATAATTTCCAGCAAATTGTTAGCATGCTTAATATACTGTTTCGTTCGAAATTAATCTTACCCTACTTCTATTATTTTATCATCATCATAGCTTATACTATAGATAGCTACCTTCAATCATTACCTATTAAAATCTTTCTACTGCTTCGGTGTAATCAAAGTTAAGGTCTTTCCCTGTTTTCGCAATAGTATGCAATAATCTTCAATAAGTTCGGTATTCAAATAAAAAATTTAAATTATTGAGTTTGGATAAAAGCTGCTGAGAAGGCAATCTTTAACTAGAAGTAAATCCAGAACTGTTCCGATAGACCGACTCTCTTTGTAATAAATAGCCCTATACTCGTAACAATGCTAGTAAGATGTATAGGTGAATATTTAAAATCTATAGTACTGTTTACACCTAAGTTATGGAGGCTGAATCACTAACATATATGTAGGAACATTACAACCATCATATTTGTCTTCCTGCATACTTACTCGTATTCCTCCAGATATACCTATAAAATATATACAAATGCCAAATGCTCATGTGTTCTTGCAATGTAAAGCAAAGCTGTATTTTTCTTTGCCTCTTCCTCATTGACAAATTCTTTTGTATATTTCACAAATAAATTTAGATAAGTGTCATAGCGTTTTGTTTCAATGGAGCGCTTTGACACTTAGCTGTGTGGAGCAATACTTGAGTGTATTGCCAATTCATGGTAATGGCACATTTCTGTTCGATGTAGACGCTTTTATGACAATTGTGTGTTAACTAGAAATCTCTTAGTCTAACTTAAATTGCTCCACCTTCCACTTCATTAACATTTGATATATCCAATTATGAATATGGGCCATTTACAGCATACAAACACGTATAAATTAGTATGTAGATATGTGTTGAATGAAAATTGGCGCTTCCATGGATGCAAAAATACCATAATTATTTTTTTACATACTTCCTTTTAGACATAGAATTAGATTTTTCTTAAGAGTAGTATAGAATTGAGCCAAATTTTATTATCTTTGGTTACACTTCTTTTTTAGTTTTTTTTAGCTTAACTAGAAGAAAAATTATTAAAAAATATGAATCTCTTTGAACTTTTTGTTTCCGATAGAAATTGTGACCTGCATCCTGCCCGCCTTCCAACAAATGCACATGCGAGGTTGCTTCCCAGAGGCAGAAATCAAAGATTTTGTATCAAAAAAAATTTTTGAATGATGTTTAAATATGTGTATAATTATAAATCCTAGAAATTTTGCTCTAATTTCTTTTCCTCCCAAAAAAATCCTCAAAAAAAACGATTTTTTAAGCCTCTAAAGAGGGCCCCCCTTAATTGCATGTATGTATATTAAAACATACAATATGTATGAAAAGAGATTTACTATGATAATCATACGTATATATTTTTTAACATTACTACTTTTATACCCTGAACAGGGTATATTAAGTTTGTCACGAAGTGTGTAACACCCAGAAGGAAGCGTCGGAGACCCTATAAAGTATACATATATAAATGATCAGTATGTTGATCTGAGTCGATTTAGCCATGTCCGTCTGTCTGTCTGTTCGTCTGTATATATACGAACTAGTCCCTCAGTTTTTATACTATCGCAACACAGTTGCTAAGGAGAGTATTATAGTTTTGTTCCCATAACGGTTGTTTGTAAGTCCTTAAAACTAAAAGAATCAGATATAGGGTTATATATACCAAGGTGATCAGGGTGACGAGTAGAGTTGAAATCCGGATGTCTGTCTGCCCGTCCGTGCAAGCTGTAACTTGAGTAAAAATTGCGCTATCATGATGAAACTTCAAACACGTATTTCTTGGCTCCATAAGAAGGTTAAGCTCGAAGATGGGCAAAATCGGCCCACTGCCACCGAAAACATATAAAGTGTCATAACTAAGCCATAAATAAAGATATTGAAGTGAAATTTGGCACAAAGGATCGCATTAGGGGGAGGGCATATTTGGACGTAATTTTTTAAAAAGTGGGCGTGGCCCCGCCCCCTACTAAGTTTTTTGTACATATCTCGGAAACTACTATAGCTATGTCAACCAAACTCTACAGAGTCATTTCTTTCAGGCATTTCCATATACAGTTCAAAAATGGAAGAAATCGGATAATAACCACGCCCACTTCCCATACAAAGGATATGTTGAAAATCACTCAAAGTGCGTTAATTGACTAACAAAAAACGTCAGAAACACTAAATTTTACGGAAGAAATGGCAGAAGGAAGTTGCACCCAGGCTTTTCTTAAAAATTTAAAATGGGTGTGGCGTCGCTCACTTATGGACCAAAAACCATATCTCAGGAACTACTCAACCAATTTCAATGAAATTCGGTATATACATAATAGTTTCTTAACACCCTGATGACATGTACGAAATATGGATGAAATCGGTCCACAACTACGCCTTCTTCCAATATAACGCTATTTTGAATTCCATCTGATGCCTTCTCTGTAAAATATATGCATTAGGAACCAATGATGATAGCGGAATAAAACTTTACACAAATACGGTATTTGAGCTGAGGTATACCTTGTGGAAAAATTGTCGTGAGCGGCCTACAACTTTTCAAGGTCCCTGATATCGAACACGAAGAACTCAGTGCGTAACCTAACCTAACTTAATTTTTCACCGAAAATATCGGTAAATCTCTCAGAATTTAATTCTAATTAATTTTACAGCAAAATAAAAAAATATGTAAATGACGGATAATGAAATCTCGATTATCACCTTATCAAGCGAGAGTATAAAATGTTCGGTGACACCCGAACTTATCCCTTTCTTATTTGTTATCTCTTAGCATTTAGCCCCATACGCCAAGCAAATCGACAACCACCAGATCCAAAACTTAAGTTCGAGCCACCGATAAAAGCTACAGAATCACAAAATTCGTTATCACGGTTGTTATAGTATATATATTAATGTAGTATATTTTTCTCAATATTTCTCTTTGATGAACGTGGCATGTTTGTGGTGTTTACGCTCAAAACTCGGAAGACGACAAACAGTTTCCAACAGTTTGAGGATGGAGTTCTGCAATGTCAGCTTCCTTTAACACTTTGGGATTAGCGGCAGAGAGTATTTTAGTGTGGTACTTCATACTCTGACCAATTTTTCTTTCAGCTTGTCGTTTCACTATCATTAAGTCGTTCACTCTCACAATACTTTTTGAACTATGTAATAATGTACAGAAGAATAGAATGGTTTATTCAGGGTCAAACCACGTAAAGAAGTAAATGAAAATTTCGAAAAGTCACCGATTTTTAAAATTAGTAGCTCATTACGAAGGGGATCAGACGCATACCCCGTAATATAAATATTTGGTCAAAACCCTTTTTTTATGAAGTTATTGAAGGTTGAAATTTAGAGCACGAAAAAATTTTTTTCTCATGAACTACTGGAGATAAATCGGTAAAATTTTGTGAAGTCAAGGAAAAATGTTCGTGCTTTATTATAAAAATTTTTTCATGGCCTTTTTCTTTAAATAATAAAATTTTACATAACTTTTTTTAAACAATTGAAATATTTTAAGTGCTCTTCACGCTAAAAAAAATTGAAAAGTATGTGACACAACGCCAAAAATATTCACCTTTAATAATCTGCCAAAAAAAAAACTTTTGTTCATTCATACCATTCCAAAGATTTTGAGTTTTATGTCTCCCTACCGCTCTTAAAACGTATGACACAACCATTGTTAGGGAGACAAAAAAATTGAATTTTGACGAAATATTTATATCAACGCGTTTGATCCCCTCCCTAATGAACTGCTAATTTTCAAAATCGCAGATTTTTCGAAATTTTCATGGACCACTTGACATGGTTTGACCCTTTTTTTTTTTTTTTTGAAAATATTGCCTATTTCGCGAGTATTTTTTTTTTCTCTGGTCAATTTACATAAATGCGTTTACCAAAATAAAATATTTTGACCATAGATAAATAATACCAGACTATCATAACCTTACCTACTTCATAACTGCATTTAAAGTGTTGCTAACGTAAGTGTACAAGTTATTTTTGGGCTGTTCAAAAATGGGATTTTTAATTTTTTGCAACAGTTAACATCAAAATTAAATTAACTAAAAATTTTTTTTATAAGAATACGAAGAATTCATAAGTCTAATATTGTTATAGGTAGTTGCTGCTTAAAAGCTGAAATAGTTTAAGATATGAATTCCTTCAAAATCTAATTATATCGGTGTACAAGTCATTTTTTCGCTTCACCGTATCTATTAGTATGATGCACGAAATTTAACTTCCAAGTGTTCCACCTCAAATAATCATAGCTGGGCTTCTTTAGCACTATTATACATACTACATATACAACTACTACATGCAACATCCATAAATACGCGTGAAATTTCAGTCATATATTCTCAAAGCGTTTAAAATGCAGTTGTATAAAGCTTTAAATTTCTCTTTGTATAGAAAGGTTTGCATATTAAGTTATTTTTAACGGGTGATTCAAGTAGAGGCACTTTTTTCAATAGACTTTTTCGCTCGCAGCAGCTCGGACTGACGGATGGAACGACTTGGCGCATTTTACGTCTAGATCTTAAATTGAAAGCATACAAAATATAGCTTATGCAAGAACTGAAGACGTTCGACTTTCCCAAACGACATCGCTTCGTTCTATGGGATCTTGAAGATCCGACGTTTTCTGGCTTAATAGATCTATAAACAAGCAAAATTGTCGCATTTGGAACTAAAAAACAACCTGAGGAGATTCAAGAGCTGTCTTTTTATCCAAAGAAAAAAGGGCCAGTGAAATCATCAGTCCATATTTTTTCAAAACTGGTGCCGGTAAGAACTTAACCGTCAATAGCGAACGTTGATGCCTAAGACTGAAGCTCGTGATATTAGCGACATTTGGTTTCAATAAACCATTTCCTGTGGGGATGCAAAGTCGATGTGGACAATACCGCTTCGATTCAGGCCTGGAAGCAAAACTTCACGTGTATCCCCAGACCTCATGACAAGGTAAGGTGTAAAGGAATTTAACGTCAATGAAGTGATAATCTCTATGACTTTTGTCATAAACGACAGGATGCCAATTATTTTTAATTGTTTTACGAGAATATCTCAAATTATGAAAAAATATAAATCATGCATTTTTGTTACTTGTTTATAATTGAACATTTTATTTACCTCTGAGTATAGATAACAGCTAATACAATATAACAGAATAGATAACACCTAGAATTACTAATACGCTCTATAAAGAGGTCTTCAAATCACATTTTATGAGTTAATTTATATACATATAAACCTCTAATAAGTATACTCACAAAAGGTGTAAAATGAGTACTTCACTGTACTGCAACATAAAAGCGAAGATACTCTCCCTCTCTCTTTTGAGTCGTTGTAGTTATGCGTAAATATTTTTCCATTCATAAATTCCCAAGACTCACAAGTACATGCAAGTAAGTGCTCATGGACTTGGGCCAGATTTTCAACTGAATTCAAGTTTGTTCTGTTAGCGGTAACAGCAAGCGAGCGCTTCGAGAGAGTCTCGATAACACGCATATAAATTGTTATACGCTGTTGCATGTGTCCTGCTGTTCCCTCGGTGTTTGTCGTAAAAAGACGGAGTACACGTAAAATCAAATCCATAAATGTTTTATTGATATGCTGTAAGCTGTCATAGTTTTGAGATTTTCTCTCAGGCGAAAGGAGAGAACACAACAGAATTGATGAAAATAAAATGCGAACTTGAATATAAAGAGGAGTTCGAGATTGATAAAGGAGGAAAGAGAAGATAAGCAAGAAAATAGCGTTAAAAGCGGAAATGAGAATTTAATTGTGTATTTACACTATATTTGTGTGTGCAAGCAAGTCATTCAAAAATAAAGTTCTAAGTTAGCGCGCTTCTGCCGTAGCAATTGTAGACGACATATTGCGTGTAACGGTGAAGTGTTATATACAAACCTTTGGAGAGTTAGAAATCTTTTGACGCTGAAATTATAAGTAAAACTTGAATAGGTGCAAACGTGGCATACATACTGTATATACTAGCTCAAAGGAGAAAAAGTTTTCCGAACATATCAAAGATTGTGCGAAAGTTTCTGGTCATTATACGAATTTCATGCAGTTGGTCGAATTGGTAAAAGTTGTAAGCAAGAAGTTCGGAACAGTTAATTCAAACATTATACATATAATCTCTGACTTATAAGGATTAAAGCAATCTTGCCAATGAAGTTAACAATCGTTATTGAGTAGAAAGGAAGTTTTGGACTGAAATTACTTTAGATTATACTTTAAGTAAGTCTGCGGTAAGGAACGAAGTCATTTTACTCAATAGGTGAGTAATGGAAAGAAAGACCGAGTCCATCCAAACATTAATATGTTAAGCGTTCCTAGGGTTGTTTTTATTTTGGGATTATAGAACAAAAACAAATATTGATCATCGATACTCGTTTTATTTTTATTCGAAATATTCTACCTTCAGATCCATAAACTTTTGTATGCGTTTGAACCAATTGCCGAAGCGCTTTTGCCACTTTGATTGAATTATCTTCAAAACATGCTTTCTGAACACAGTAATCGCTTCCTGAGGGGCCGAAATACGTTTAGCTCTTACTTTATTGTTTACTAACGGAAATAAAAATAAGTCATTAGGTGCCGAGTCAGGACTGTGTGGTGTATGAATCATCAAATCTTTGTTTTGAGTGCTCAAAAATGCAGTTGTTTCAGTCCATATGTGAGACCTCGTTTGACGTGAAGAAAAGCGTCTGCGGCCGTTATTTTTCCTGATTTCTTGAAAGATTTTCCCAACTGAGCACAACTCAAAAATTACTATTTTGCGATGTTAGAGCTGTATAGATGCGAAAATTACAGGTTTTTTTTTCAAAAATAGAGAACTACTTGCTTGGATTCGGCTCAACATGCAGTTGAATGCGGTTTACCTTTGCGCTCAGGCGTAACGATCCATCACCTGTCGCGATGTCCCCTCAATATTGTATCTCAATCTCACGATAGGCTAAGTGACGACGAATGCGTCAAAAATGGGAAACTTTACGGTAAGGATGTGAGTTGTCAGATAGAAAGACTAGGGTTGCTAAATCCCGAGAGGCTACTTAAGTATCTCTCATTATTCGATATAGTATATATAATATAGTATATGCCTAAATATGGTCCTTTTATGTTGCCAAGAGAGCTATCATAATATATAATAATATATATAAGTACACTGTATAAAATAAGTGGGACGTGACGGACTGTAACGACCGGTAAGTTGAGTCTACCTCCATTTTTAAACATTTCTGAAGCATAACCCTTTATCAGTTTGAGTTTTTATTGATAACTGAGTTGTAAAACCTTATGGCTCTGTTATACATAACATCTTATCTATCGATCTTATACGGGCTTTTCTAAGATCGATAGATAAGAAGCTATGTAACGGGTGATTTTTTTGAGGTTAGGATTTTCATGCATTAGTATTTGACAGATCACGTGGGATTTCAGACATGGTGTCAAAGAGAAAGATGCTCAGTATGCTTTGACATTTCATCATGAATAGACTTACTAACGAGCAACGCTTGCAAATCATTGAATTTTATTACCAAAATCAGTGTTCGGTTCGAAATGTGTTTCGCGCGCGTGTTTTGTTCAGCGATGAGGCTCATTTCTGGTTGAATGGCTACGTAAATAAGCAAAATTGCCGCATTTGGGGTGAAGAGCAACCAGAAGCCGTTCAAGAACTGCCCATGCATCCCGAAAAATGCACTGTTTGGTGTGGTTTGTACGCTGGTGGAATCATTGGATATTTTTATTTCATATTTTTTCAAAGATGCTGTTGGACGCAACTTTACGGTGAATGGCGATCGCTATCGTTCGATGCTAACAAACTTTTTGTTGCCAAAAATGGAAGAACTGAACTTGGTTGACATGTGGTTTCAACAAGATGGCGCTACATGCCACACAGCTCGCGATTCTATGGCCATTTTGAGGGAAAACTTCGGACAACAATTCATCTCAAGAAATGGACCCGTAAGTTGGCCACCAAGATCATGCGATTTAACGCCTTTAGACTATTTTTTGTGGGGCTACGTCAAGTCTAAAGTCTACAGAAATAAGCCAGCAACTATTCCAGCTTTGGAAGACAACATTTCCGAAGAAATTCGGGCTATTCCGGCCGAAATGCTCGAAAAAGTTGCCCAAAATTGGACTTTCCGAATGGACCACCTAAGACGCAGCCGCGGTCAACATTTAAATGAAATTATCTTCAAAAAGTAAATGTCATGAACCAATCTAACGTTTCAAATAAAGAACCGATGAGATTTTGCAAATTTTATGCGTTTTTTTTGAAAAAAAAGATATCAAGCTCTTAAAAAATCACCCTTTATAACAGAACCATAAGGCGGCCAAACAGAGTACACTTTCTACTACATATTTACCCCATTCTCACCGAAAACTATCCCCAGAAAGTGACAATCGTCACTTAGTATAAGTTTTACACTTTTTGAAAAAATTTGAAACTAGAGAACGCCTGTTTGTGTTTTTTGCAGAAGAAGTCACAAGCAGATTGTGTGCAGCGAAATAAAAACTGAAATGACAATAAAAGTTGCTGCTTTCATTGTGAATATAAATACTATGAGAACTCAGTAAACTGAACTAATGAATGCACCTGAATGTCGCTTTTCCAATGACTGCTTTTGGCGCCGCATAGAATTCTTGAAGTTGGAAGATTGTCAGTACTAGAAGAGCAAAAATTTACGAAAGTACAAAAGCCCACCTACCGTGCTCTTTTTATTCAGTCTAGCGAGCTTCATCTTCATATTAGTCGTAAAGTCTTTCAACTATTCAACTAGCTATCGGGGAACCTAAACAATGTAATAAAAGTGCAAACTTCTTGTTGACAAGTTACTTTGTGAGAAGATCACGGAAACGCGTCGATATTTTTTTTTATAATGTGTTGCTGTATTCACTCAACTCTGCAATGTTTCGAGCAGATAATTAATTGGCGACTTCAAAACAGACCAATTTCAACTACTTCGCTTTACTTTGTTTGATATTGCACGAATTTTTGGGCATTTATTTTTCAGCCTTATTCACTTTGCTGAGCTATTTTGTTATGACCATTTTTATATAACATTTAATAAAAATAATCAATTGGAAAACTAGGCTTTAACCGCGTAAGCGTGTGTACGCCAATAAAGGAGAAGAAACTTCTAACTTCATGTTAAATTTTTTTTATTTTTCCCATCATAAATCGCATTTGTTTAGTCACGGTAAAAGGATAAAACAATTTACAAAGTTTCATTTGGTAGACGTGATGGAGTCAAATTTCTTCTTCAGACAACCTGGGAGATTGCTTGTAAATTTGCCAATCCGTTGTCGGGCTTTAAGCGCACGCATTCAAGTATGCGAAAAATGGTTCCAAAAATGACTAGTGAAAATGCGCCAACGGCATTTACATAGAGTGGAATCATTGTTATAATTTTATTGTTCAACTATGGTATTTGTGATGGTATTTTCGGTGCTTTCAACCAACTATGAGTATTTTTGTTTGTGTGATTATTTATGAGTAGCTGCTTACGGGTCGGGGTGTTTTAGCAAAATTTCGTTCTGGCATTTTGCAAGTATTTGCACAACACTCAGAAAGTTCCGTTTTGAAGAAATTGTTAAAATTCGTAAAAACACCACCACCCTCACTCGCTCATTAAGCCACTCTTTCACACACATACATAATGTATGTAAGTATTCTTATATATACATAGTATATGGAAGTATATGTATAAGTAGGTATATATATTTTATATTTCTGCATGTTGCAATCAGACAACTCAGAAGTACAACCGCTATTTGTATTGTTTACAGTAACTTAAGTATGCATCTCGACCAAAAAATGGTATTAAATCGCTAACACGCACGAGTGATTATTTTTTACAACTTTTGGCGTGTATTGGCTCGGCAACAGTGCATCAATGAATTCTATTAAATTTTTTTCGCACTTAGATCACTTCAAAACGAATTTCGTGAACGTCTTCCAAAATCAGTCGGTTTTCTGGAAACTATTGATGTTGTATGCAACTTATATTGTCAGATCCTCATGTGATATATTTGTGTCGACTGTGTGGGTGTTAAAATTCTTCAAAGTTCTTCGCACTTCAAACAAATGGTTGCATTTTTTTAGAAAAACTGAACAGATGAACTATAAAAGTAGAACAACGCAGAACAGTTAATTTTGGGTGATACATAAACAATTCTTCACCAGTTATCTTTCAATAAATCTGGAAAATTACCTACCGCAGACGGATCAGTCTTCACCATGCCAATGTGGTCTCTCACACATCGACTGAAACAACTGCTTTTTGGAGCACTCAAAACATTGATCGAATGATATCCATCATCCTACCGAATTGTAAAATATGGTCGGATGAAAGCGTGCCCAACGATTGGAATTTAAGTGTGATCTGCCAATTCACAAAAAGAAGACCCCACTACTACCGTGAGGTAAACCTCTATCGAGCGAACTGTGTGAAAGATTAACCGTCAATAAACTGATTGGACCTTATCAATACGGCGCAACTGACCAGATATTCACCAAGCACTAAATATGGCAATCGATCCGTGCAAAGAAGTTCGACACACACCATCTCGTCGTCGATTTCAAAGCTTTTAGTACATTGGCTACGGCGAATATCACTGTCGATGGAGCGATAACGACGATATTGAATAGTTTAGCGAATGAAGAGACAGCGGCTACGCTGGCTAGGTCATGTCGTTCGAATGGATGGAAACACTCCAGTACCCGTCGAAGGAAGCATAGGAACACCTCTACTCCGTTGAAAAGACCAGGTGGAAAAGGACCTGATTTCACTTGGAATTTGCAATTGGCGTCAAGCGAAAGGGAAGAACGGATGGCGTGCTGTTGCAAGCTCGGTTATAACCGCGTTAGCTGTGTCAACGTCAATAAAGAAAAAGGAGAATCCCGAAATATAAAAGGTAACCCACGTATGCGCACAGCATAAGCCAAAAATTTAAGATGACTTGACAATATCTGTCAAGAGAGTTGTCAACATTTCGGAAAAGTATTTGTGGTGGGTGTAAGTATTTATTGCTTACATTAGTCTCATTGTCATTTCGACACACTTTCATTTTTATTTCTGTACGTAAATAACGGGTGATTTTTTTGAGGTTAGGATTTTCATGCATTAGTATTTGACAGATCACGTGGGATTTCAGACATGGTGTCAAAGAGAAAGATGCTCAGTATGCTTTGACATTTCATCATGAATAGACTTACTAACGAGCAACGCTTGCAAATCATTGAATTTTATTACCAAAATCAGTGTTCGGTTCGAAATGTGTTTCGCGCGCGTGTTTTGTTCAGCGATGAGGCTCATTTCTGGTTGAATGGCTACGTAAATAAGCAAAATTGCCGCATTTGGGGTGAAGAGCAACCAGAAGCCGTTCAAGAACTGCCCATGCATCCCGAAAAATGCACTGTTTGGTGTGGTTTGTACGCTGGTGGAATCATTGGACCGTATTTTTTCAAAGATGCTGTTGGACGCAACGTTACGGTGAATGGCGATCGCTATCGTTCGATGCTAACAAACTTTTTGTTGCCAAAAATGGAAGAACTGAACTTGGTTGACATGTGGTTTCAACAAGATGGCGCTACATGCCACACAGCTCGCGATTCTATGGCCATTTTGAGGGAAAACTTCGGACAACAATTCATCTCAAGAAATGGACCCGTAAGTTGGCCACCAAGATCATGCGATTTAACGCCTTTAGACTATTTTTTGTGGGGCTACGTCAAGTCTAAAGTCTACAGAAATAAGCCAGCAACTATTCCAGCTTTGGAAGACAACATTTCCGAAGAAATTCGGGCTATTCCGGCCGAAATGCTCGAAAAAGTTGCCCAAAATTGGACTTTCCGAATGGACCACCTAAGACGCAGCCGCGGTCAACATTTAAATGAAATTATCTTCAAAAAGTAAATGTCATGAACCAATCTAACGTTTCAAATAAAGAACCGATGAGATTTTGCAAATTTTATGCGTTTTTTTTAAAAAAAAAGTTATCAAGCTCTTAAAAAATCACCCTTTAGTTGGCGATAATATAATATGATACTACTAGTAGAACTTCGAAAACATTAAATGAGGAATTTATATATATATATATATATATATACATATATGTATAAATATGTATCTATAACTTATCTCTCGTCTTGGCGTTTAACTTGAATATTCATTCGCAAAGAAAACTCTAAAGAAACAATTGCTCGAAAATGTATACAAAAGCTTTTTAAGCCTCATTTTTCAAGGCCAAGCACAAAAAATGTAAATATTTACAAATGTCTTCTCAAGTAGACTCTTACTTTGTCTGTAAATCTTCAGACATTTTCGCTCAAATTACTACCACTACTAAGACAC
Organism: Bactrocera dorsalis; assembly: GCF_023373825.1. Classification (NCBI taxonomy): domain Eukaryota; kingdom Metazoa; phylum Arthropoda; class Insecta; order Diptera; family Tephritidae; genus Bactrocera; species Bactrocera dorsalis. The sequence continues at coordinate 33,219,685 of NC_064307.1, forward strand.
ACAAAATATTTCAATATGATTTTAAGTCTTTTCCACACACACCTTTTCAACGCTAAGGCAATACGTATATATCCTAAGCTAGAAAGTTTTCCTGTTTCCTTTTGTGTTGTTTAGCGCGTCATTGTTGTTGCCAATGCCTTTGCGCATTTGGTGTATATCTTATGAACAATACTGCATACTTTAATGACTTCACGTCACTCGATTTTGGCTCGCAGAGATTTTGGACGATATTTTTATGGCATTTGCTTTTTTTAACACTTTAAGCAACTTATTTTGTACGCTTGAAATACTTATATGTATATATGGTGCATATATGAATATATATGTATATGAGTTCAGAATTTTCAGCAAAAGTTATTTCAATGTCCGTCTAAAAAATGTGATTTCAATAAGCCTAATTTTATCATTTATATGCTCAACATGTTGCTGCAGATTATTATAGTTTTGCTCAATTTAAGGTTGTTTTTAACAAATTCATAAATTTATTATATATATATATAAATTCGAGGTTCTCTATTTTTTTAAAGAAAAAAACACAAAAACTTCAAATTTAATGGGTAATGTTTATTGTCATTCGAAAGAAAATTCTTTCGCATTTATTTTTGAGGATTGGCTGCGGCTAGTTCTCAGACGGTCCATGTGTTTAGTTCAATTTTTGGTGACTCGTTCGATCATTTTGATTGGTAACTGGCGAATGATCCGCGTGATGTTTTGCTCCATGGCCTGAATCGAAGAGGGATTTTCCGCATTTAGATATCACCACAGGAAAAAGTCTAACGGTGTGTTATCACATGATCTTGGTGGCCAATCGACCGGCCGAAAACGTGAAATTATCTGCTCACCGAAGTGTTCTCTCAATAAATCCATTCATTCATGCGATGTGTGGGAAATTATGCGGTCTTCTTGAAACCAAATGTCGCCGCGATCATAAGCTTCAATTTCAAGCATCAAATAGACGGTCGCCGTTAACGGTTACGTTGTCACCGACATCATTTTCGAAGAAATATGGACCGATGAGCCAGAAATGGGCATCATCGTCGAATAGAATTTGACTAGAAAACTTTGGGTATTCCTGGAACATTTCAAGAGCCCATAGAGCGAAGCGATGTCGCTTGGGAAGAACGTGCGGATTCAGTTTTTGTAAAAGATGTATTCTGTACGCCTAAAATTTAAGATGTCGTTCCTTACGTCAGCCCGAGTTGTTGCGAACGGCGCCGAATCGATTCTCCACGGTCTTCCCGTATACGCTCAGCTACGGCTGCTATATTTTCTTGACTGCGTGCTGGACATAGTCTATTCGGTCAAATATTATCCTAAAATGAATATTGAGGCTCAAGATTGGTGAAGATCTTGCAAATAGTACGCATAGTAAGCCGAAACACATTCTTTACAGAACATGAATTTACGTAATAAATCGTTCAATTGTAAACGTTGTTCAGACGTAAGAAAAACAATACTGATAAAAATAAGATGACTAAAATAAAAGTTATAAAAGTTGTAGAAAAAATATCTCTACTTGGATCACCCGTTAAGTTAAATTTCAGTCAAAAATCTGTCCATCCGTCTGTCCGTCCATCCGTGGAAGCGATATATGGCTTAAGGAAAAAATTTTTTATTGTATTATTTAATTCAAGAACATCGCTAGAATATTGTTATAAATTGCTGTAATAGTTTTGTAGATACAGCTTCCAGGTCTAGATTTCTCGCGAAGTTCTGAAGCGGTTTAATAGAATTTTACACAGGCTTTCTAAATATAATTACATGGTCTTGAATGGAGGGCTTGTGTTGTTTTGTAATTACAACTATTTAAAAAACATCTAGATATTTTCACCAAAATTTGAACTTTTTTGTAAAACCGTCTGTCAAAAATGCATATTTTTTTTCTCCTTCGCATGATACACAATTTAATTTGAAAATTTCACAAAATATTTGTTAAATATGTAACATTGGATTTATGAAAAGTATTTAAAGTATAATTTTACTTTACGGTCATCCAAAATTAATTTTGTGTAATTGTATTGAAACAACCCCGTACCCTCTAATTTCCCTATATAGTGGTTTTCGATTTTCGCAAAATGTGTAATATTTTAATAAATTTAAATGATCAAGTTTTCCTAACAATTTTAAAATAATGTTAATGTCTTAGTGCTGAGTATGATTGGAATGGTTCCTGATTAAAAAGATTCCCCCAGACACTCTTTTATACCATTACATAAATAAAGACGACATTTTGCACTTTTCTCATTATCCGCTCTCTTGTTGCCATATTTGCAAGTAATTGTCGAGAAAATTTATTATAACAGTTCAAAAGAGGAACTAATCCAACATAACTAATGGCTCGTGCTGAGTACAAATAATCACTCATAGTAGGACGGAAACAAATAACACTGCCAACGCAATTATTGTTAATGTAATTATCGTAACGACGGAGCTTCAAAACTTATTAAGTTCAGCGGTGGAGCGGAGCATTTAATTTTGCAATAAAAGACTCATCCTTTGCTTTCAATTCATTTACTCGTTTGCTTAAAATAAAAAATTCACTTCCTTCTTTATTAGAGTATTCTTTTGAGTACTCTCCTTTATTTACTGATATCTGGTATTTATCTTTGTAGTTTCACAATGTTGAAAACTAAAGTCCTATTTCATTCTAAGTTACCTTCACAGCAAGCATTTGCCAAATTGTATTCAAATAATATAACCAGACAATGTGAATTCGATTAACCAATGAGGACTCAAATACTTGTTATTCATTATATAAAAGCAGAAACAGCTTTAATTTGCTGTTCCCTTTATAACGGGTGATTTTTTTGAGGTTAAGATTTTCATGCATTAGTATTTGACAGATCACGTGGGATTTCAGACATGGTGTCAAAGAGAAAGATGCTCAGTATGCTTTGACATTTCATCATGAATAGACTTACTAACGAGCAACGCTTGCAAATCATTGAATTTTATTACCAAAATCAGTGTTCGGTTCGAAATGTGTTTCGCGCGCGTGTTTTGTTCAGCGATGAGGCTCATTTCTGGTTGAATGGCTACGTAAATAAGCAAAATTGCCGCATTTGGGGTGAAGAGCAACCAGAAGCCGTTCAAGAACTGCCCATGCATCCCGAAAAATGCACTGTTTGGTGTGGTTTGTACGCTGGTGGAATCATTGGACCGTATTTTTTCAAAGATGCTGTTGGACGCAACGTTACGGTGAATGGCGATCGCTATCGTTCGATGCTAACAAACTTTTTGTTGCCAAAAATGGAAGAACTGAACTTGGTTGACTTGTGGTTTCAACAAGATGGCGCTACATGCCACACAGCTCGCGATTCTATGGCCATTTTGAGGGAAAACTTCGGACAACAATTCATCTCAAGAAATGGACCCGTAAGTTGGCCACCAAGATCATGCGATTTAACGCCTTTAGACTATTTTTTGTGGGGCTACGTCAAGTCTAAAGTCTACAGAAATAAGCCAGCAACTATTCCAGCTTTGGAAGACAACATTTCCGAAGAAATTCGGGCTATTCCGGCCGAAATGCTCGAAAAAGTTGCCCAAAATTGGACTTTCCGAATGGACCACCTAAGACGCAGCCGCGGTCAACATTTAAATGAAATTATCTTCAAAAAGTAAATGTCATGAACCAATCTAACGTTTCAAATAAAGAACCGATGAGATTTTTTAAAAAAAAAAGTTATCAAGCTCTTAAAAAATCACCCTTTATTTGGTCACTTTGAAATCCTGAAAAAGATTTATGTCCCAACTCAGTATAAATATCACACCTTCGAGAAAATCAATACAAACAAATCTTTGACTTTACGAAATTTAATCATTGTAAAGAAACTACATCGCATCAATCAATGCCATGAGGTAAAATTGAGTTATATACGTTTTGGCGCAAGCGATCATCCTAATGAAAGCACAGATGCGAAAGATCATGAGTAAAATCCAGCTTGAACTGAATTTATTGCATAAAGCCGTGCAAAGTGCCTGAAGAGAGTGCAAGTGAGCGGGGTTCGCAAATATTTAATTTATGTGAATTAATATGTGGTATAGAAAGCATAAACCTATATAATATAATATATATAGGTATATGTGTTTTATTTGCTGCACGATGATTTCATTACAATAGCAGATTACAAATACAACGCTAAAAAACAGTATATCATTGTAAGTGATAACTAAACAAGATAAAACGTTCACAAGTAAATAAGTTTCCCTACGAGAGCTTCAGTTTGATCAATCAGTTCGTATTGTAGTAGTGCGTAGAATACTCTGTCCCAAAATTCGTGATAATGCTTCGTCAGATAAAAAAGTTTTCCAAATGAGAACTTTATTCGGTCGTGCAGTTTTTATGATAAGTGGTCCGATCTGTAAAATTTGGTTAAGCCCCCCATATAAAATAAGCTAACAACTTAACGTGGTGGTCAAATAACAATCGCCTATACACGTAACGAGTGATTCAAGTAGAGGTACTTTTTCAATAGCATTTTTTTGACAGATCACGCTACAGTCGTGTTCAGCTTACATGCTATTTATGTTCATTCATCATGGAAATACTTACACCTGAACCACGTTTAAAAATCGTTCAATTTTATTATGAATATAAACAAGCAAAATTGCCATATTTATAACGCAGACCAACATGAAGGGTTTCAAGAGCTGCCATTTCATCTAGAAAGAAAAACATTTTGATGTGGTTTGTGAGCAGTTGGAATAATAGGTCTATATTTGTTCAAAACTGATGACGGTGAAAGCATAACCGTCAATGGCGAACATTATCGCGCCATGATAACGGACTATTTAATACCAAAATTCAAATGATTTCGACTACATTTGGTTTCAACAAGGCGGCGCTACTTCCCACACATCGCATCAATCAATGGATTTGTTAAGAGAACTCTTGGGCAAGCAGATAATTTCCCGTTTTGGTTCGGTCGGCCACCAAGATCGTGTGATTTTACAACAAGAAACTGTTTCCTGTGGGGATAATTAAAGTCTAAAGTCTATGCGGACCATCCCGCTTCGATTCAGGTCTTGAAGCAAAACATCACTCGTGCCATCCGCCAGTCGAATTGGTCGAAATGCTAGATCGAGACGTTGAAAATTAGATTCAACGGATGAGCCATTGGAAACGTTGCTGCAGCAAATATTTAAAAATCTTCATGAAGTAAATGTCAAAGGATTTTCTTTCAAATGATAATAAATATTCCCTATTAAATTTGAAGTTTCTGTGTTTGTTCTTTAAAAAAGTTGAAAATCTCGAAATGGATCACTCGATATTATGTGCTAAATTCTTAAATTCAAAAATATTTTTTCAGGTTTGGAAATTAATTTTTATACAAATATCCTTACAAACTGCATAATAATAATTAAACGAAGATGGGGATTCAAAATGAAGATTATTATGATGACGACAACCTCTATAATGCAAAAAATTTGCAAAACTTAACTAAAGTTTATATTTCTATGAATTACACATAAACGTTTTTCTCTTGTTTTTTGTTACGGAACCGATCTGTAAAAATAGCTGTGTGATTTAAGTCAAATGCTTTTATATCTATCAAACGTTAAAATTTTATCTCATCGCATGACCAGTGATAAATAGCTTCCTCTTTTACACTTCTACTATTATTTCCCATTTAAAAACCACTCAAAAGTCCAACATTCGCTATCGCACTTTATTTCACTGTTGGGATTGACAACTTGACGCTGTCAGCCTTGAACGTGTCAAGTTGATTTTTGTTTTTAAGTGTATTTTCGTGTCAGTATACTATGTATGCCAGTATAAATGATAACTAAAGTGTAGACGGTGGTTAATTGATCTTTAATCTTGTCTGATTCTCTTTTATTACACGTGTTTTCGCCATTTGAATAGGACACCCATAGAATGCTAAGAGTCAAAATTTTACTACCGTTAACAATGAAATTGAAGAGGTGATCGGATGATGGAAGAAACGGAATAAAATAACAAAACTTAAAGCTCAAAGAAGGCAATGTATTTGTTTTCAATAAATTTTATAAATATTGTTCAAAAAAAAGAGAAGAAATTTTCCTACTTTTGGAAGAAAGTATACCGATACAAAAAGTTACGTATACGCCTACGTGTACTGTGTGAATAAGTCGAATGAAAATATGCTCCTTTCTAGGGTTACAAAGTAATGTAAAACCTATTTTCTAACAAAATTTATAAAAAATGGCTTAAATGCGTAGAAATATTCTTAAATGCCTATTTATTATTTCATAGAATTTGAAGAAAAAGCCAGTATTTGTTTAGGGAAAATTTAAAAATACTTGCCTTATATAAAGAAGCATCGCAAATTGCTGTTAAAGTGAAATATTTGAAGTTAAACACCGGAAATGGGTCAAAAAAAATCAAATTAATCTAATAGCTTTTGCAAACAAAAGTCTTATTTTTCGGATCAACCCTGCGAATGCTTGGAATTTTCTTTGACAGCTTATTAGATGTCTCGTAAGGATTGACCGGATTATAACACTTTGGTTTAAATTAACTTAGATATTGACCGATATATATGATAAAAAGTGAACCCCGCCCCCGTATGAGTGTTTATTCTTATCCCTATCTCCTTAGACTATTACTGGATTTGTTGAAAAGGTTTTCAGTTCACTGTAAGTTGGATTTATACTATATACTGTTAAGTGAAAACATCATTCGAAAAAATTGTGTTATATGGGAATTAGGCGTAGTTATAGTCTGATGTTTCACGACGTTACCTAATTGCCGATAAGGCTCTGTGTTTTCTCCAACCTTATTACCTTCCAGTCATGCGTGGGTAGTAGGGGGTTTCGGTATTTGATGATTTCCTCAATCTGGTTCGATGAAGAAGGTTACAATCTGGCTCTCTCCATACCACCACCATCCGAGAGACTGCCTCCTTATCTAAGAGCCGATCGTTCATCGGTACAGCTGATGAGTTTAAGAAACCCATGGGGCCATCCGGAACTCTCATTTTGGGGGTAGCCCAGAGTTTCCTCTGACCATCTTTAGGAAGACTGAGGAGATAGCCGCACCCCCTCTCCTATTTTCCTCGCGAATTGGCCCCATCTTCCCTGCTGCGATTGAACAAGATCTATTGAGCCAACATTTCTAACGATTTTGCTAAAGGTTGGCACAGTACCCGTTCGTAGTCTTTGCCAATGGAGGTTTCTCTCTTATGCGACCTTTGCCGCATAACTGCTGGTTTAGCATTAGTTGCGCCCGGTCCTGCCTTATCGTTTTCGCTCTCGCTCAGCACCATCTTGGTCCATTCGAGTGTATTTGCATGCTGCTCAGATACCTTATGCTTATCACCGTAGTATACCATGATTTTGGCTAGTTAGCTGCGGTCTGCCTTCAGCTTCCTCACCAGTATTGACTTGCTTCTTCAGAGGTTCCTATGCTAGTACTTGCAATATCGCCGCGTATTAAGCTTTTACTTATAAGTAATCATCCGTTCATGAGTTCCCCATTTTTTTTATCGTTAAATGGCCAAGTAAAGAGACTCCTACTGGGGTCTGGATCTTGTTACTGCAGTTTGCCAGCGACGGGTTCGTGGCCCAGGGAGAAGCGGCAGTCCCGGACGGAGCAGATATAGGTGCCAATTTCTGAGACCAGCCAGGGTTTTAAAGGGACGGGGCGGTTGCGACATTAGCGCGTTAGTCATTTCTGAGTGTCACTCCATCATGCTTAGGTATCAGAATGCCTCAACAACCAGACCAGGATTCTAGCAATTCCTATAAAACCAATCCTAATCAAAATCTAAATCTAAATCTTTCAAAGCTAAAGTCATCCAGTATTTGAAAGGCCAAGAAGGTCGCAGATCGTTTAGCGATCAGCTGGAAGGCGAACTGTACTGCATCCCTCTTTAGGGTACACTGTGGTAATTTGATGAAGCGTAGAGGATCATTCCTTCCTTTTCTGAAGACGTTAGAGACGGGCGGATAGAAACAATTCTCGTGCATTAAGATATATACAAAGCTTTACTTTATAATTAAACCACAAAAACTTTCTACATGGAACTTGGCATATATATATCTGTATCTCTCAGCACAGCTCAATGACTTATCTATACATATTTAATCTTATAGCTTACAACTGCATGTGAATTATACTCACGTATACGTCTCAAATTTGAGTATAATTCACATAGAGTTGTAAGTTATAAGATTAAAGGAAGGACTTGTAGCGTGAACCAATTAATTCAAGAGAACTCTAGAAATAATTTCAAATTAAATTTTGCAAGCAGACATGAAGACATTTAAGAGGTGGGAGGGGTTCGATTTCTATAAAAAAAATGTAAAATATAATTTAACTGCTGAATTTTTTACTTGTATTTGCGATTAAAGTTTAACTCATCAGTTATATGCCGATATTCGCAAAAGAGGGAAACACAAATTTTTAAATTCTTTTAAACCGTGTATGCAATCAATGCTCCTGTAATTAAACTTCGAAGCTCAAAAAGTTTGCGCTTTTGTAGTATTGGTTTAATTTTTACTTTGCAATCTCAGTTATAATCGCAAAAGTTCAACAATCGCATATTGCGATTATATACGAGTAAGAAGCAGAGGCGCTTAGTGCAATTAAAGCGGTTGCTCGCTGCTCTCAATATGTTTTTGGTTAACGGACTGAAAAGCGTTAGTGCTACAGAATTGTATTTTCAAAATTGGCAGCTGCTGATGGAAAAATTCACTTAATTTCCACCAATCTGTTAACAAGTGCTGAAACAAATGCAGGCTCGTGCTCAATGAAACTTGTGCAGCAATGAAGGGAAATAGAAAACAGAGAAATTGGGTTAAGTGCACGAACTACACTGAGTAGTAATTAAATCGGGCAGATTGCAAACACAGACTGTTTGGTTGCAAACTTAAAGTGTGGCTTATTTGGTGAAGATTTAACCAATGTAAATGAAAAAACATTGCATTGTGCTTTAGCAAGAACTTTTTCCAGCCTCAAATTTTCATATAGTACAATAACACCTATATGAACTAATATACAGTTACATTCATTCTTGTGTTGTTATTGGCAATGGCAACGCGTAGACTTCAAGCAATATTTTCCATAATGTCTTGTGTAAGGTTACAAAGTAGTAAAGCCTTATTCTCAAGCTTATAAAGCTTTTAACGAACATTAATTTTGTAAATATAAAGGGTGTTGCCAATTAAACCAAGATTGGAATTAATTAGAAAACACAGTTTTTATACTCTTGCAACAATTAGCTACAGAGTATTATAGTTTTGTTCACCTAATGCTTGTACACATCACATAAATAAAAATAAGCGAGACAGATATAGGATCCGGTTCCCTGTCTGTCTATCCGTCCGTTCACTAAAGCTACAACAACCGAATTTCCTGGGTAAAATTCTTATATGGACTTCTACCGACAGTGTGAAAATGGATGAAAACGGATCGGGATAACCCCGCTCAATACCCATATAACGGTACTGTTAAAAACTACTAAATGCGTGTCCAATCAATAACAAAAAACGCCAAATAGATTTAATTCTACCACCCCGCTTTATGGGATCTGATGTAAAAATTGGACAATGAGCGTGGCACCACCCTCTTTTTGGTGAAATCCCATATCTCGGGATCCGACCAACCGGTTTCGACAAAATTTTGTACATGGCATTCTTCTTACTCACATTGTGAAAATGAAATAAAATTAGACAAAAACCACGCCTATTATCTATATAACAAAATTTTAAATTCCACTTGTTCGTTCAGTTTCCAGTATACAAACCAGAAGCAATTAATATAACGGGATAAAACTTTGCAAGAAAAATGTCTTTAGTATGCGCCACCTTATGAACAAAAATTGTTTAACCCCAACACAAAATGTTCAGGCCTCTAGGTACCGAATATGTGAACCCCGGTACCTATATTTGACTATGTCGGTCAATGTGTGATATATATACCTGAAATTAAGGGCTAATTCATCTCTTATAACGGTATGTCTGTATGTCAAAAATAAGTTTAATCGAACAAATACTTAATTCAAATTCATTCATTTTCAAACTTCCGTGTGACTTTGTACTACGTTATACCGAGTTATCCCAATGGAAATAAGAGAAAATGTTTTACTTATAACGGTGCTTTTTTGTGGATAAAATAAATAAATTTGAGCGAATACTTGGCCTAGCCCCTATATAACTAATATAAGGATTTTCAAATATCCGTCTGACTTTAGTCTATATGATTGTTTTTTAGTATGGCGCATTGGGAAAAAAGATAAAATCGGATCCATTTTACCCCAATACTACATATAATGATTCTCGTGTTTCTAAGAAAGGTTATTTGCATGTCAGTGTATGAGTTACATACAATTTTTTGGCTTTCGATAATCTGGTTGATCTTTTACATCTACATTACGCTTTATCTCCGCCTTTTAATAAGTTCAAGGTCAGCAGATTAAGCCAAGTAAGTGACATACAAGCCTAAGAACTTTTTGTTATCTATATATATCAATATGCATATTTATATAAAAATGATCAAAAAGCAATAGCAGATGGACGTACATATAAATTAATCTTATGAATATGAATTCTATTCGAAAATCGAGTACTAAAACATGACATGTAATTACAGCTAGAAAAGTTTGCTGCGAAAGTTGAAAAGAACTTTTCTATGACTTCAGTTTTTCTCACAACAATAATTGAAAATAGAAAAAGAAACGCTTTATTAATGCCAATGAATTCAAGCTGAATAGTCATTGAATATTTGTTCTTTATGGTGGGACATAACACCTAAACAACTTTGGTAAATCGATGAATTAAGTTGCTCATACGCACGGACAACTTTTGCTAATGGACGGCAAAGTGGAATAGAAAGTGGAATAGTGAAGTAGAAAGTTAAATTAATATATTGAATCTGCTTGTATCTGTATATATGGCTTGATTTTATTGAAATTATGATATCTGACTTATTTTTACCTTTAATTTTTAGTATACTCACAAAATATCCACCACAATTTTTAAAAGACTTTCAAAAAATACTTTTTATTATCATTCGAAAGAGCATTTTTCGCCACTTGTTGTTCGTAGATTATCTCTGGCAAATGTTGACCAAATGTTTTCGATGACTCGTTCGAGTATTTCGATTTGTAACTGGCGAATGACACCCGTGGTGCTCTGTTTTAAGGCCCGCGCGATGGTCCGCATACACAGTAGTCTGTATCACACGATCTTGGTGGCTAATCGGCCGGTCCAAATGTGAAATTATCTGCTCACCGAAGTGCTCTCCTTATAAATCTGTTGACTGATGCGATGTGGGGGAGATGGTACCGTTTTGTTGAAACCAAATGTCCCCAAAATCACGCGCTTCAATTTCAGGCATCAAATAGTCGGTTATCAAAGCCTGATAACGGTCGCCATTGACGGTTACGTTCTTATCGGCATCATTTTTGAAGAAATATGGATCGATAATTCCACTGGCCAACAAACTACACCAAAACGTTGTTTCTTTGGATGAAATGGCAGCTCTTGATGTCTTCAGGTTGCTGACTTTGTCCCAAATGTGGCAATTTTTCTTGTTTTTAGCATAAGATCACTCAGAACGTTTTGTCATTTAATCGTGAATTGTTTTATTTACAGGGAATTAAAAAATCCATCTCGGCCAAAAAATGGAATTAACTTGTGAACATTTTTGTGCGATCATTTTTCACAACTTTCGACGTGGATTATCACGACAAGAATGCATCGATGAACTAAAATCTTTGTATGGCTATGAAGCACCATCCTACAGCACAGTGAAAAACCGGTACAACGAACTCAATTGTGGCCGACGCTCGCTCAAAGACGAATTCCGTGAAGGTCGTCCAAAAACAGCCGTTATGCCAGAAAACATTGATGCCGTACGTGAACTGATAATGCAAGACCGTCATGTGATATACCTTCAGATACAGGCATGCCTATGCATTTCTCCCACCAGCATACATTCGATATTGCATTAACACCTGGCCGTAAAAAAGGTTTGTTCTCGTTGGATCCCGCACAATTTGACAATCGCTGAAAAAAAGGCTCGTTTGGATTGGTGTAAAGAAATGCTGAAAAAATACGATCGCGGTGCTTCAAAGTCGTTTATAAGATCGTCAGAGGTGACGAATCATGGATCTATGCGTATGAGCCCGAAACAAAATAGCAATAGACGGTGTCGGTCTTCCAAGACTAGCCAAATCCAACGAAAGTTGTTTGTGGAAGAAGCACTTCGAAGCAAATGGTCGCCTGTTTCTTCGGCAAAACTGGTCATGTGGCGACTGTTCCGTTTGAGCAACTTAGGACGGTCAATTCTGAGTGGTGCACCACCCTTTGTTTGCCTGAAGTCTTCGGAGAAATTCGAAAAACGAACAAGAGAAGACGAATAATTGTGCACCACCCGCCGTACAGCCCTGACTTGGCACCCAATGACTTCTTTTTATTCCCACACATCAAGAAAATAATGCGTGGTCAACGATTTTCGTCGCCAGAAGATGCTGTTGAAGCATTCAAAAACCATGTTTTGGAGGTGTCTCAATCGGAGTGGAAAAAGTGCTTCGAAAATTGGTTTGAGCGAATCCAAAGGTGTATAAATCTTGATGGAGAATATTTTGAAAATAATAAAACCATTTTCGTTGAAAAATATTCCTATTTTCATTATTAAGTCAGAAATGTATATAGCAACCCTCGTATATACTAATTAAGCCAGAAATGTACTGTAACAGCTGAACAAAATTGAGCTCGAAAACGTCGGATCTTCTTGGAACCTTTTAAGAGCCCATAGAGCGAAGTGATGTCGTTTAGGGAACTTGAGGGTTGAGTGCATGCCCATTCTATTTCAACTTAAGATTTCGAGGTAAAATACGACAAGTCATTCCACTCGTCAGTCCATGTTGCCGTGAACAACAGAACATGACATCTTCCAACGACTCCCGCGTGATCTGTCCAAAAAAGACTGTAGAAAAAAGTACCCCTGCTTGGAACATCCGTTACATTAAAAATTTATAAAAAATAAAGTTTTTAAGCCGGGACGACAACATTTGTGAATTTGAATGAAATTGCAGAGTCTATTTTAATTGACAGTGAAGGTTGACGAAAACTTTTCTAAAGTGATGAGTTTTATACAGATGCTGTTTTTTTATTTTTTTCATTCTCATTAATTTGTTTCATCCTATATACATATACAAATGTTTTCAATTAAGTTGGATTATCAAAGTTAGAAAACGTGTACTATTTCGTTGTGTCAGAAGTTTTAACAGTGATTTATGCTAATATTACTAAATAATTAGAAATTCAGAAATCAATAAAATAAGCAAATGGCAACGCAACTAAAATGCAATGCAAGTAGTTGCGAGAATTTAGTCAAAGTGTTTATTCAATTTATCCAATTATTTCCAGTTAGAGTATCCATTATTGCCATTGTTTATTTAACTAACGCTTGCACTTTTTATAAGAGGGAACGTTTTGTTATTGTATTAATATTTATGCGGCACATTTTATAAAGCATTCAATTTACTTACATTTACCACAATCAAAAGGGCTAACTTCCTTATGAATACGTAGTCACTAAGTGCTAGGAGTGTTGTATAAGAAAGGTGAGCACATTTAATTATTGTTCGTCATGATTTTAAGCTGCTTAAAATTAATGAATAATTAACCTGCACAGCTGTGTGAAGTCTAACGCGGAAACGGTTGCAATTGGAAAATAAAACAGTTTTCGTACAAGGACCTGAAATATACCCGTCCGTTGTATGGTAGCTGTTTGCTATATAGTTCGATCGCAACAAAATCTAGAATGTAGCAGTACCTTATATAACTATCTCTACCATATTTCCTAAAGATACTTCGTCAAATGAAATATTTTTTATTCTGAAACAAAATTCGCTGAAGGTGGTCAATTCATCCCTAAAAGTGTGTATGAAAAGTGTTTTGAGGACTGAAAAAAACGTTGACATAAGTGTATTACATCTGGTGGAGATTACTTTGAAATCGACAAAATAAATATTCACGAATTATTAAATATTTGGATTTTATTTACAATTTCCGGGTACTTTTTTGTCACTATATATTCAGGAAGAAGAAGATTAAAGAAGAAGAATTCCGATCGTCTGGTGTTAAGTTCGGAAAGAACATGCGCAAATATTCAGACCAATATCTTAAAAACTTAGAGACTAGTACGGGCTTATACAGCGACGGACGGGCATGAAGGTGGACATAATTAAGTTGATTCAGCTCGTCACGCTGATCCGTTATATTTATACTTTAAAGAATCTCCGACATTTACTTACTTACTTGTTCATGGTATAGAAATATTGAGTTTATAATATTTAAAGGTATTAAACGGTGACTGAATAAGTTGAGAATGATAAGGGGTGAATAAAGTTATGACTATTTATTTAATTTGATAAAAAATGGTATACATATATACGTATTTGACATGCGAAACTTCATTTACGTAGCAGGTTTAAGCGCAATTTTTGAACATTTTAAAAGCACCCTTTTGCGGCGTAATAATAACTGAATATCTAATTTGTTTGGGCTTAGGACATCTCACACAGGATAACGATGATAATTTCTATTTTTGTTATTTGAGAACCTGTTGGAAATTTTGATAAAACTACATAACAATCTCGAAAGCGTGAGGAAGCTAATAATGTTATCATTACGAATTCAACTTGACCATAATCGAATTTATTTAAATTGCATTTTTCACTTATCTATTTCCTAATTTTTTCTTATTGATGTCTATTGCCACTGTCCCCTAAATTTGGTTGTCTTTTCAGCACGCTTTTCGCAATAAATTCAGTTAAAATTTAATTTTACTCAGACATCTCTGCTCTCACTAGGTTATTCAGCGCCAGAGTTAAGTTGACGTTTTTGCTTGTGGATAGTTGCTGATTTTCCTTTTCGGCGAAAACGTGTTTGAAGACATCTTAACAAGGCAAGACGCTCCAACACCATGGCTTGATGAATAAAAGACTAAATACAATTTTTATTGTAAATATGTATGTATATATTATGCATGGTCTACCCCAAGGAAGGCTATGTGCGTAATCCACAAGTAATACATATATGTATAGCCAATACTCTTTGGTGGCGATTGTTTTGTTAGCGCTGATAAAGTCAGAGATTTGTTCAATTCGATTTACTCAACTTTTTGTTGGTAGTAGTGTGTTAGGGCGTTATATAAGTTTTCAAATCTTTAAAGTAGTAAATTTAATTAACTGCCAGGTAGCTCTGCTTGCTCAAAGATTTTTATTTATTTTTGACTGAACCTCTCTGTAATAAAGTATTTTAAAGCTTTACTGTTTTCTCAATAAAATGCTGCACATAACTCGCAAAAATATAAAGGATATTTTTTCCAATTCTCATGACGAGAAAACTACTCACAAAACAAAAAAATAAGAGGCTTTGTTCATAACTTTGAATTCTTATTCTTCAAAATCTATGTCGTCCCCCTAAAAGTAATCTCCCTTGGCCAGAATACACTTGTGTCAACGTTTTTTCCATTTCTCGGAACAGTTGTTAAAGTAAATTTCTGGAATAGCCATCAATGCGTGTGGCGATTCATGTTTAATGCCTTCAATTGACCACGGAGCGGTCGTTTGAGTTTGCTGAATAGTCAGAAATCACAGAAAGCTAAATCAGGGGAAACGTTGGTTACCATTGATATTTGTAGAAAACTTGGCAAAAAACTCACGAAGGATTTATGCAGTACGCGACGGTGCATTATCTTGGTGCAAAAGCTTTTTACGGAAAGAAATTTGATTCATCACACAAAATTTAATGGAACTTCTATGTTGAATAACTTTACTCACCGTCAAAATCACCTATTGCTATTTATGTATGTACTTCAGAAAGATAAGCGTATACTAGGCACTAATGATTATTTTAATGTGGCATTTTGACACTCATACAAACACAGAAAGAAAAAGTCTTAATAATGCTTGCCCACAGGACACAGCTCGTATTGCCGGTGGCATCACAAATCGATACAAGTATATATATAGTATACAATGCATATGTTACCTTTCATCAAAAAAGAGTTTAATGCGAAACAGCGCTAAACGAGGATAACTTAACATGCATATAATAGGGTTAGAAGAAGATGACCAAAAAAAAATAATTTTTTAAAACAAGTAAGAAAGAGCTAAGCTCGGGTCCAACCGACATTTTATACTCATGCAACTTGCAAGCAACAAAGCCTTTTAATAAACTATCACACATTTTGACCAACTTAAATGGTTAAGGACTGGCAGAAATCGTTATACAGAATGTAAGTCTGCGCTGATTGCATTAATTTTTGACAATGTTCACGTATAAAAATATAAGCACAAATATGGGGTAAATTCAAATTTATATATTTCAAAATTCTGAATATCAGTTATATGTGGACTAAGGCAAGTTATCGTCGATTTTATCCATTTTAGGTACTATAACCGTTTTTAGAAAAATTTGCTTCTTCTATTTAAATAAAATTCCGCATTGGAAGATATATATATGTTTTAAAGAGTCAACTCTTAACCCGAAAATCTTTAGATTAGGTAGCTAAGAAAAGTATTGACCCGATTCAAATAATTTTCCCCAAATTTTAATAACACATCTTACAGAGTGAACGAATTTTCAGCAAAAAGTCAATCATACGCACTGGGGTCCGTTATATGGGAAGAGATCGTCAATATCGGCAGAGCGTACAATGTCTTCGTTCCTATTCAAATCTGCTCAACTGCTTTTCCAAAGTCCTTTCAAAGATCTTTCCGTAAAAGTTTCATCTTTCTTTTATCTATATTATTCATGATATTATAGATTTTCCAAAATTCTTTTATTGAATGCTTCACTTCTCCGTCTATGTTTCCAAATTTCGGCTTAAATTTTGGCCGCAAGTAGTAAGCCTTAAAGTTGGATATAATGCCTGGTGCAATATTTTTGGGAATCTCTGGGCTGAAAGAAAAGAGCGAAAAACCGAAACAAGATTAAGTGTGTCTGCCTGTGTATGTAGTATGCAGAGTGACCACATCTTATTCTAATCTATATTATAATCGAAAAAAAACAATGATTTCAAGATTTTATAAGCGAACTAACTTCAAACGCTCTTGAGTACAAGCAAATTATTGAGAAAAAAGCGAATGGTCATTCTAGAAAGGAAAATGAATTCATATATAACAAGAGACAGCGCTGACTTGGACCGCACCGAAACTATTATACCCTTCACAGGAGTAGCATTTTCCAAGAAGGGAATAATAAAAGGATGATAATAAGAGAAATGTCAAAGTTGCGTTCATGAATATTTAAAATTTTCATGAAAATGAACCTTTTTTGCCAAAGCCTGGTTTTTAGTGAATTGTTAAAACTTATTTTGCGCAATGGTCCGAATAAAATTAAAAATTCAATTATTTGGAATGTTTTTCTGCCTGTAACGTTGAGATATATTCTCGCATAATAATTTTGTAAATTTGCGTAATAAAGCCAACAAAAGCAACGGAAATCATTAACATAAATGTGTGGGTGCTCGGACAAAGTGTAGACAGATTTCATTATGTTTTTTTTTGTGCCAAATAATATAATTACTTACACTGTGTAAATAATGACAAAAATAATGGGCTTCAAAGTGGCAAGATAATAATTAATATGCCTCGCAACAGTGTACAACAACAAGCTATGTAAATATGTATATATTGTATGTTAATTCTAATTTATGTTAACTAGAAGAAAGTTGTGAACCAAATGAGAGGGAATGGTTAACAAAGCTTCTTGTATTTTGATATACATATTTTGCTGATTTTATAAGAATATAATTTTCTAATATCCTGATATGGACGACCTTTGTTTGTATGCCATACAGCCAATGAAAAAATTAATTTATTGAAGGAAGGTTTTGATGAACGCGTTATATCGCCTCATGGGCCTTTTGCGTGGCATCCAAGATCGTGCGATTACACACGTAAACATAATGAAAAAGCCTTAATTAATTTCTTGTCCATAACATTAACTACGAAAGCGATGATATTTATTTGTGTGACTTTCTGACAAAATGCCCGGCGTGCGCATAGTCACTAACATGAGATATTATTCCGAAAAGGATTTACTCATATGTATTCAAAGTTTCTATTATCAGATAGTTCCTAAAAAATGTTTTTATTCCTTTTTCATATTAAACTGTGCTCATATGTCATTATATATGCGAAAATGTGTGTACACCTAAATGACTGAGGGTTGCTGTTATTTTTGCTCTGTACTTTTCACCAAAATTCGCACAACCTTTGAGAAAAAGCTTGAAATCTTAAGAATTTGTTTACAAAACATATAAAGTCATTCTAAGAAGAGTAACACACTTTGAACATGTCTGCTCAGGTTATCTTACTTACTTACTTTCTGTACTGATCCATTTATTCGCAGTTTAAACTGCGTGGTTTGGATCATTGTAATGCGTAAAATGCAATTCGCAGTCATCGATTTCAACATGAATGGTTCCGTATGTACCCCAGACCATCACGCCTTGACCACCTTCGCAATGCTTAGCGGTTTTTGTGTTGTATCTGGAGTCATTTGCCTCATAGCTGGGGCGATGGATAACTAGCTAGCCATCGGATGTAGTACGCTTCACCTTTTTCCATTACTCCAAAGTACTCTTTACCAAAATTTCGATGTTCGATGTGATTTTCTAAATGCTCTTTAGCATAGTCCAGCCATGCTCTTAAATTTCTTTTGTATATTAATAGTTTTTTCGACTCATTCGATCAAGCAACCCGAAATTCTTTGTTGATTTCAGCCACAGTCTCTCGTAATGAATTAAAAGGCATTCGCCTTGATTTTTCTTATGATGACTCTGTCAGCACGTTTCTATGTTTTTTTCTGCAGGAGTTTTGCAAGCTTTTTTAATTTTCAGCTGATTAAGATAACTTTATAGAAATTGTAGGAAACCAAACCGTGTCTAAATAAATCTACTTTTCCATGTATAAACCATGGAATTTTTTCATCTTGTGTAATAAATTTTTTACCTCCAAAGCAAATAAACCGCCGACTTTGAAAACAAGATATTCTAATAAAAACTCTAGCGCCTTACAAAGAAAACATTTTTTTTTATAAAAATATTTTTTAAAAAGTTTTACGCAGTTAAAATTATGCATGAAATGTACTGAGCATTCATTCTCATCCATGCACCGTGTCGTATGAGTAACATAGAATTTATAGTATTGCTAAGTTCATTTGTTTTATAATTAAATTACGTATAACTTGTAAAGGAATATTTTAATGAAAAATTTAATCAGGTCTTCCTTGTAGAGCGGAAATTTTGGGAAATCTTGGGAAATTAAACATGATTTTGATACTTTGTTAAGATTCAATAAAACGCTTATTTACGTTTGATAATTTATTAGGGCAAAGATACATTAGGAAGTGTTTGAAAAAAAAATAACAATTTCGGAATTATTCATAAATTTATCGGCTAATTTTCTTAATTTCTGTACTTTAAAAGCAAAATATTTATTACTCGATTCCGCTCATGCAAGTGATTTATATCTCGACTTTTTAAAGATAATAAAAACAACCTTTACTAAGTACAACATTTGTATACATTATTATTATTTTCATTCGCTGTCAAGTTGATAACATTTCCAAATAGTTATAAGGAAAACTGAGTTTAACATTTCAGATATATGAGTTGCACGTGCGGAACACTTACGGTCAACCACCATAATAATTCCATTATGAATATCAACATTAAATTATACGTATACGCTCCGATAAGCAAGCACATTTGGACAGCTAGAGTACTTTTCTGTCAACGAGCAAACTCAATTACCTTTTGATGTCGCATTTTTTTTTCTACATATTTTTCTTAGTGTGACATGACCGCCTAAGCCATCATTAAACAAATAATATTTTTGATCGGAGAGAAGGTTCTCTTTGGGGAAGGCTAAGTAAGCCGACATATGGAGGTGCACAAGAATGCTGTTGATAGTGAGTGCACCGGTATATTAAAATACGAGTATAATATTTTTTTTGACCACAAATATACGATATATACGTATTAATATGATTAAGTGAGGCTAAGCGGGTATTCGACCTATAATGTAAATAAGATAACAAATGTCAATGTAATCTGTTTTGTCAAAAAATTAATGTTAATAGTTTTTGTACTGTTTTGAAATATAAAGTTTTGCCAATATCCTAAGGGGTTATATATAAATAGAGTTTTCGAAAACTCGATCATTTGTATTTTATTTTCTGATTCTACATATATTTAAGAATACATACAGAAAATTTTATATCGCCCCGGTGAATATTTTCGAAGTTACACACAAAGTCATTTCAGAGAGCTTGGAAGTGCATTCCTAACTTAAAACGCATTTTTCTCTAAATGACGTTTTCAAAGCCGGTGATCAACATTACTCAAAAAAGCCTAAGCTAATCATTCTAAAATTTTAACACGAGCTTCTTAAATATATTTTTTAGTGATTAATTGAAGATTTTTTCTCACCGACAAATATTTTTTTGTTTTAACAATGAGTTGGGATGAGGTTAGGTGCAGCCCCTACTATAAAACAATTCTTCCACACACATTGCTTTGAAAATTGTTATATCATTCCAAACTTTATCATGTATTAAATACCTGAGTTCATTTTGAGAAATAACTTGTGTAGATGTTTCACATTTCACATTTCTTATTAACATTTATTTATAGACTGTACCGATATCTGAGTTTTTGGACAGTCCAGTCCGTTTTGAAACGGACGCAAGATTTTCATTGAGTAAAGCAATTTTAGTGAAATTTATTAATTTTTTGAATGCTTTTAGACATTTTCGTTGCCGTGAGTTGCATTTTGTTGCGTTTCTAACTATTCTGACATTTGTTTTGCCCCAATTACTCATTATTCGCAGTCTTCCTGATTTAATTATTGCTTAGGTTAACTCGAACACCTTACTAAATTTCCCTGTTTTCCATTTCATCCTGTTTTTACTCAAATTGAGTGTTTGCATTTGTACGTACCACCACTTTATAACGGATTGGCAGCAACTACAAGAAATTATACAACAGCAATGCAGAAAGCATTAAATTTACAATTAAAGCAAGCATAAGGAGCAGCTGACCACCACATTTCATTGCATTTCTCGTTGCGGTTTCTTATATAATCACTAGTAAGCATCCTTCGCAATCGAGAATCTCTACGTTGATAGCACTTTACTCAACAACTTCTTTACTAACCAAAGCGTTCATACACAGTTTAATCAAGAAAAACAAATTGCAAATTGAATTGATGCAAAAACTACACGCTGCGTTCAGTTAAAATCCTTTAGTTAATTTTTGATATTTTAAAGAAGTATGGTATTATATTAACTTATGATATTATTCACAATTCCACCTCTCTTTAATAATATACATATCATGAATTTTATAATATAGCCATTCGACGAAGAAACCTAATACTGTTATTGAAAATAGAAATAAAGACAAGCCAGCAAGAGGCAGGAGTCACGTCACATCTAAAAGTGAGGAAAAACTATTGCTATTCTCTTTAAGAAGAGACTACTGATAACAGAAGATACAAAACTTTTGCTTAAAAAGGGGTTAGATATATTTTTAATTAGAGTAGGGAACATATTTGAAATATCTGATAGCAAACGTAGCACTACTGAAATCAAATCCCACGAAATCAAAACACGAAAAGAATTACATTGGGCACAGGAAAACATTAACCTTTATTGGAACAATATTATATTTACAAATTGGTCAATTACTGTATTTTTCAAATTCTTGCGACGTGTTTGGCTAAGAAAAGAACGAAAATTTATTAAAAGGAGTTTTAATCATCACAACAAAATTGCTTCTTTATGTGACATTCTCTGCTCATGGATTTGGGGTTTTGAGGTGTTTAGAAAAATTGAACGCAGCGTAAATGATAAAACTTTGTTACAATGTATTTACTCGTTGTATGTATGATCAGGTGTTCCTCATTAAAAAACCGAAAGGACTCTCAATTACACCATTAACTGAACGTCAATATTAATGTAACAAACGTGAGTGTATAATTGATTCCATTAGCAGTTTCCTCCAAGAAGATGTTGCTTTCTACGTAATCATTCACTCATTAGTTGCTATTTTTTAATAAACTTTTCACTCATAAAATGTATCTATTTTGTTTATCAATACATGCAAGTCTCCATAGTCATTACTGCAAGTACATAAACTTCCACGCTTCTTAAACACATAAAGTGAAATGACTTCGATGCACAATGATAGCATGTGGGTGTCAATTTTCCTTCTGGCTGATTGCTTAAATGTGTTATTTCTTGTCAATTCCATGGCACATTTAAGATCGCTGGCGGCGCTTTTACGGAAATTGCGTGTGAAGCAACAAACTTTTAAGCAAATTTCAATTTGCCACATCTGTCGAAATTCTATTATTTGGCATTTGCACTTATGAATATGATTATGACGCTTTTGTGAGGAACATATACACACCCACCCACATTAGCAGTTACCTTTGATGAAAAATATATTTAGAGACACTTTAGGTGAAATTTTGAAAAATATTTGTTTCTAATAGATATATACATAAATGATCAGCATGATGAGCTGAGTCCATCCGTCCGTCTGTCTATGTTTTAAGTCAAAAACCAAGGTTACGCTTACAGTGTTCTTCGATAATTGAGATGTTGTCAACAACTAATACTGTTTGAGTGTTATGCGTCGTTTGTACAAAGCTATTCATACAAAGAAACAGAATTCGGGATCGACAACTCTTGGTACTCATATGCATACTACATTGATTCTTCATGAGTTTTCTCCAAATTTTCCACCTATATCGTGCCGAAATCGTATTCGCCTGAGTTATCTCCGTGTGACTTCTGCCTATACAGCAAACTCAAACGACCGCTCCGAAGAAAGCGTTTTGAGACAATATTTTTTATATAACCATTACTACAACAACATTTGCAAAAACAGTGTTAGAATCTGTACATGCATTCGCGGTCATATCAATACAATATGACTTTTTCTGAACTCTCATACTCACTTCTCCCAATAATTGATAGAAAATTAGCACCTTACTGTATGCTATGGATTTTGGCGCAGATAACAATACTTACATATACATATATTTTACCTTAGCCCACATACAAGCAGCTATACAACCGTCTCGCCTAGTCTTTATATAACAAATTGATTTAGATTTTGAAGCCAAATTGATGACTTGATTATGCTTTTAATAAAATGTCATTAACATTACATTGGGTTATCTGAGGACATCGCAAAAAGAGGGTGACTGCCACAGCAAAACACACAACGTAGATGCCCGTTGTGTGTTTTGCTTGTGAAATGGCAATGATTATCTTCACTGATTGCAGAATTATTACCGTTGCTTTTGCTTTTTTCTGACAAAGTATGCTGGTAATAGCTTTAGGAGTCAGAAAATCAGCGAACAAAAAGCTACCACCAAAAAGCCACAAATATCAGTAAAGGTTTCTGCATCGATCGGAAAAAATAGCAGTCGGGAGGGATAAAGTCTGGATAATAAAGCAAGTTAGGCAAAAAGGTAGGTCCTGAAGGCGTGCGTCATCATGATGAGAAATTATTGCCTCGTATATGTTCCTAAATTGTGGAATCTTTCGGCAATTGCTCGTTTCAGTGTAAGAAGCTATTGTCATGGATATTTAGCTAGTTTGCTAGGTTTTCCACATGATTCTTTACTTTTAGGGTTGCCATAATCGATCGATTCTTCGTAACCAGTCAAGGATTGTATCTTTTAACGCGTCTTGTCTTAAATTCTCAAAATATGATGACTTTCGGGAGACACAATGTTCGATATTTTCTAGTTAAAAAAAATTGCTGTTTATGTTTTTAATGAATAAAATCAATTTAAAAAGGCGCATCATTTGAAGTTACGTCATCCTTGGAGTTATTGTACACGCATAACTGAAAACCAAATATTTACTTTTTAAACGACAAATATGCGAATGAATTGCCTTGTAAAACTTCTACATACAAGTACATAGCTTTATGTCGTTAACGATTACTTGAATATCATTAGCATACCTTCTGGGATTTATATCGTTGTGTAACATTTGCATAAATCAAAGTAAAGCAAACCATCAACCATGTGCTTGAAACAAGAAAAGTGGGCTAATCTTCTGTGAACTAAACCAAAATGGAAAATAATTCGATCGAATGAAACTCACAATGGCTTTCGATGGGTTTTAACACAAGTTGAGGCTTTTATGCATTTTTGTTTAATATTCTTATATTTGAGACAGCTGGAAAAAAGGGTAGACGTACAGCTTGCGACCAGCTTCGAAGTGTGTGTTGGTTTTTATTACATTGTGACAATAGTAGTGTTTTAGAACAACCTATAGTATATGACAGCATGCGTGACTCAAACACACACAGAACTATTGTGGATACAAGAAAGGAATGCCGCTCGCACCAAAAAAATATATATTTAAATTATATACGATCTTGTGGAAAAATACTGCTTTCCACGTCTGTGAGTTTTATGCTTGGAATGTTTAATGCCGCTTGATGACTACCTATGATCCTTTTTCATAATATTTCTAAATGTTATGAAAATGTAGAAGGCGTAACGATAAATGAAATTCAGTGAGAAAAACCTCAGGACCATAACTTAATTTAGTGAAAAGTGTGACAAGCCGCATAGTGAAATACTTTTTACCTTACATTTTTGAATCTTCGTTTCAAAAATTTCTTCAGCATGTGTACAGTTAGATAGGGAAGTTATTTCTAACAAATAGCTTCTTTATTACTTTCACAATAACAATAAAAGTCTACGTTTTCGATTCTAAATATTGTAATCTTGTCAAACCTTTTTAAAAACAAAATAAATGAAAAATATTTGTCGGTTTTGAAATCGGAATTGTACAAATTCTAAAATATCTGAAGTCAAAATTTCGAAAGGATCGAGATAAATCAATAGAATGTTGGTAACTGCTTTGAAAGGGTATATAATGGTCGACTATAGGAAATATTCAACTAATTTATTATTTGAATAAAAGTTCACGACGCTTTGAAAATTAAATTATAACTCCTTTAACTAACTTTGCCCACTCCGCGTATAATGGAAATCTTAAAAAATACTAAAGTGCGAAAAATCAATAAATAATTGCGTAAGGGACATAAAACATCCCTAAATACAAAAAATAAAATAATAATTAGAGGTGCAGGGCTAAATCGAGAAGACACAATATTTTTTAAGAGGGCACAGCTACTGCCGATGATATTAATATCACTAAACGAGGTCAAGACGAAATATCTTCTGTGCTCAAACAAACAGTTGTCGCACTCGCTACTTGGCTCCCACGTCACTGTTGATCGTTAAGTTTTCGAAGTCGTAGATAACCGTACATTCTACCTTGGAACCAGCATTAACACCAATAACAACCTCAGCCTCGAAATTCAACACAGAATAAATCTTGACCACAGATGCTACCTCGGACTGAGTAGGCAATTGAGAAGTAAAGTCCTCTCTCGACGAACAAAGACCAAACTCTATAAGTAAATCATTATTTCCGTCTTGCTATATGGTGCAGAGGCTTGGACGATGACAACCACCGATGAGTCGACACTACGATTTTTAGAGAGAGAGGTTCTGCGGAAGATTTATGGTCCTTTGATAATTGGCAATGGCGAATATCGCATTCGATGAAGCGATGAGCTGTATGAGATATACGACGACATTGACATAGTTCAGCGAATTAAAAAACAGCGGCTACGCTGGCTAGGTCATGTTGTCCGAATGGATGAAAATACTCCAACTATGAACGTTTTTTGCGCAATATTCGCCTGGGGAGTAGAGGAAAAAGAACACTTCCTCTCTGCTGGAGAGATCAGGTGGAAAAGGATCTGGCTGCACTTGGATCGCGCTGTCGTTAGCTCGGCTTTAATCATTGGACTATGGGTGTGGCACCGCCAACATTTATGTGAAAAGCCATGTTTCGTGACCTACTTGGTCGATATCATTTAAGTGACATTCTTCTGACCTATGTCACAGTGCAAAAATGGTGGAAATTGGTCTACAAAAACGCCTAATGCCTATATAACACAATGTTAAATTCAATCTGATTTTTTAACTTACGATGTCAGATAGAGAACCAATTAATATAACGGGATAAAACTCTGCATGAATATGTGTGTCATCTTATGACCAAACATTTTTTCATCGACTCGAAACTATTCAAACGCGTAGGTATCGACTTATAGTTGACTTTTGCCGAAAATATCGTTCAATGTGCAGAATTTCAAATCCATGTCTCAAAAACTGAGGGACTTGTTTGCGTATATTCAGATGGATGGACAGACAGACCATAGATCATTTAAATACATATTTCATATGATCTCCGCTGTCTCCTACTTGGTGTAACAAAGTTTATGGAATACCTAATATGGCCTATTCAGAGTGTAAAAATTTACTATTCCATAATTTTTTAAGGAGTTTCATTTAAGCATTTTGTAACAGAATTTTATGTAAGAATAAGGGAATAAACATTTCAAAAAAGTGTTTTGTCATTTTTTATGTTCTTCTCACGTTTGGTGCACATGAGTTTTAAGAACATTCCACTGTTCATGGCGCTGGAACAGAGATTTAATTGTTTTTTGTTTTACTTTTCCGCAGAAACATTTTACATAGCTATATACATATATATTCTGCTTTTATTCACATTGCACATGTGCACCCCTGCTGATAAAGCTCTGTAGGCAGACACCTTAATTGCCGCTCACCTACACTCATACTAACATTGAGTTTATGATTCACTTTGCGCTGGTTGCGAAGTTCCCTGTGGACAATTTAGGCGGCGTAAATTGTTGAATATTTTTACACATAAAGCAACAAATTACTGTGGGAGTTTGTTTTAACTTTTGGCCTCGGTAATTTGCGGTAGGCTTTTCCCCTTTTGGCAATCTTGAAAATGAGCAACAGAAACATTAAAATACAAGCAGGTGTTCTCATGTCTGCACATAATTATTGTGGTACTTTGTGTGTTCCTTTTGTACGTGTAGCCGATGCTGTATCAGTTCGAGTAGCACGAAAATTGTTCGCTCGCTTCCGTTCTGGAAGTTTCGATGTAAAAGATGCACCTCGGTCTGGTCGACCTATCGCTGAAAACGTTGATGAAATTATAAATAAAATTGACCAGGTCTGTCACATAAGCAGCCATGACAACTTAACATTGTTCATCAAACGATTTCGAACAATTTAAAAAAGGCTGGCTACAAAAAGAAGCTCGGTGTTTGGGTATCACATGAATTTTCTGTGAAAAATTTAAAGCACCAAATTGCTGAACCGAAATGATATTGAACCATTTCTGAAGCGATTGGTAACAGGAAACGAAAAGTGGATCAAATACGACAAATAAATGAGATTGGAAAGGAATCATCCACTATGCGCTGCTCCAGCCTATTCGACCGACTGATTCTACATTCTACTGTCAACAACTGATGAAATTGAGCAAGCAATTGAAAAATCTGCCAAAACTGATCGATAGAAACGGTTTCGTCTTCCATCACACAGATTTTTGGTGACTTGACAAAAACTGGAAGATTTTGTTGCATCCACTATATATCATTTGTTTCGGTCAATGCAGAACTCTCTTAATGGAGTAAATTTGGCTTCAAGCGAAGCCTGTCAAAATGAATTGTCGCAGTTTTTCGCCGAGAAATCAGAAAAGTTTTAATTTAAAATTGAAATATTGTGATGAAACTGGATACGCGTATTCTTTAGCAAAGAAGTAAGGACCAGTTCATAGAAGGACGTCATCAGACCGCTGTCACGCCCACAAACCGGCATTAACCGAAAATGTATAATTGAAGTTCTGAGACACTCAAAAAATATCATTGAGCAAGCACCGTATTCATCTGATTTAGCTTCATGTGACTTCTGGCTATTATTGTGACTTCTGGCTATTAAATCATTTTGAGTTAATTGAAGACATCAAAACAAATTCGACGCGAGAGCTGAGGTCGACTACCATAAATAGCTGCTGTAAACAAACTGACTGACAGATCGCGCTAATTTTTGGCATCATAATTAAGGACAGTAAAAAAAATTTACCTGCCTTCCATATAAACGAAACATTTAAAGTTAGTATAGTTGGCTATTATAGAACCCTGACGGTGCGTATGAGTAATCTAATTTATCGAATGTTTTGTTGGCACAAAATAGGGGGTAATATGGTAACAACGTTCATGTCCTCAAGAGAAAATTCCAAGCCACTGAAAATTCACAGTAGATGCTAGTTACCTAACTTGACTTCTTGACTTATGACTATTGACTTGTTGGCAACATTATGCGTTTGCTATTTGCATTCATGCGGAAAATTAATTTGACACTCAAGTAATGACAGAGGTGAAAACAGAAAACACACTTGCATGGAAATACTAAATGAAAACTTTGGTAGTTTGGCTTGTAAGGATTTAAATGCCAAGTATTTACTAAAATAAGTGACACAGAAAATATATTAGTAATGTGAATTTACATATTTGTGGGTGATACATGCTCACATTTAAATAAAAGAAAATCAATATACGATGTTAGCAGAAATATATAATATGCTTATCAAAGGCATAAAAGCTTTTAACTTGGTGATGAATAAGCAAAAGATAGATAGATGAACCCTTCACACAAGTGATTTCAAAGGGCACAAGCAAGTTTAGAACAAAAAGTTGGTATAATATAAAATTAATAATAAAGGGGAACTGTATTGCATGAAACGTAAACATATTAATCAGGCAATTTCGAAATTCCAAAAAATAAAAATTATAATAAAATTTACGATTTTTTTTCTGGGAACCATTTTGCCAACTAGGTAGCAAATCAGCATTAATATTCTTACTAAATAGGTTTTCATTTGCAAAAAATCAAAAAACAAATTAAACTCTGGCAGTTATAAAGAAGGTTATCCACTGCTGCAGTGGCTCCGGTCTTCTCTGTGGAGGAAACCACAAAAATAGTTATCTTAAAAGCAGAAAATATTGTTCAACTTACGGTCCAAAAAGAGTTATTTAAGCAACAAAGATATCCACAATTTTAACATAAAGTACTAAACCGAATAATTTCTATAGATTTTCCTTAGAAGTTAAATAAAACAATAACGTTAACTTGTAGTTCAAAGAATTACAATGAAATTGGAAATTATGATATTTCATGCTATTCAATAAATTTCATCTTGTACTTTGGCTCGAGCTCTCCATATACTTATTGTATTTGAGCATCTGCATGAAATTCCTCTTTTAAAACTGTGGATATATATGTATATTGAGTGTGTACCATCATGGCTGTGCGGTTGCTTTAGAAGACTAAGAGCTTAAAGCTTTAAACGGTTTTGCTTGTTCGTAATCCTTGCTTTTGCTGGCGTGTTAAATATGCGTCAAGTGAGACGTTCACTTATTTTCTGATTCGGTGGCATGGTTTACATATTGGTATTTGATAGTGGCTACTTACGAGTATCACTCAGCATGCTAGTGTACTATATATATTTTAAAGTCCCTACGGAATAAGAAGCGGTTGAATGAAAACAATTTTATTTGAGAAAATATTAATTTTATACTCTCGCAACATATTGCTACCGAGTAAGATAGTTTTGTTCATATAACGGTTATTTTTGACACGTAAACTTATTCGAGATAGATGTAAGGTTATGTTTACGTATACACGTTTCGATTACGTTGAAATGCGAGTAATCATCTGTCAGCTGGACTGCGTTAACTTTAGTAAAAATTTAAATATATTCATTAAACTTGATACACTATGAACATAAGATTACATTATTTCAAATTTCTGGTTGGCTTTGTACCGCTAAATTTGAGTCAATATGTAAGATATCTTTGTAGAGTTATAATCATATTTATATTGTCGTTAATATAGTATTTTTTTCTCGAAACAGTCGATCAGCATATAAGTTATATTCATAAAATTTCATGGAAACATGTTCGCGAGTATTCTTGAGTAACGCCAAAAGTTCAGCCCCAGTCCTTCACCTGCTGTTGTATCATTAATTTGGTCAAAATGCATGATTAGGTCTGCTTGGCGCTACAACCGGTTGAAACTCTTGATCGCGTCTAAAAAGCTTCGCCATTCGTCTCGGCGTTGTTCACGACGGCACCAGTTAGTTATTTCAAGTTTCGCCGAGTCAGCATCCACTTCAGCCTTCCGTCTTAATTTGGATCGGCCACCGAGGAACACCAAATCGTACATTTTGCGCGCTGGAGTATCCAGGAATGAGAGTTAAAAAAACCTACCGGAGCAAGTCTTTGTGCTGCTTCTCCTGACCAAATATTCTTCGAAAGTGTGATTAAAATTAGTGAATACAGCAATTACTTCAATTCAACATCTATTACACTATAACTTGTTATTTAGAGATAGATTTGTCGACATGTTATATTTGGTTGTCCGGGCGTATAAGTAACTTAAATTTAATACCAATTGCCTGATTGTATTTGTTTATGCTCTCGTTTTTTCGCAATCATCATATTCCATATATATAGAGTTCAGTAATTTTTTATTTGGGATGTAATTTGTCCATAAATATTGGCAAGCAGTGTGCCTTCATCCTATTTCACAACGAGGAAACGTAAATTATTACATCAAAATTCGGGAAATGTAACAAAATATGGGCTATGGGCTTTAGTTATTACAGTTTAAGTTCATCTCGAAAGGCGGCACTTATTAAGGAACAGGTACAATGCTAGAAACTCCTACTGATTTTGTCCAACAACTTTCTTTCTTTGATTAATTACTAGGTTTAACATTACTTTAACGAAATCTGTTTGGTTTTTTTTAATTTTTGGATCAATAAATTTAAAAGTTTTCTCAGAAAAAATTCTTTTCAACTTTCTTACTGTGCTTATACATATAACACCATTGCGATCCCCTGTACCCAAATTTCGGTTTTATATACGAGTATTAATTTGAAGCTTAGTTATCAGAGGTTTTTGATTAAAGACATACCGAATAATGTATTCTTTTGGAATACCTGTACCAAGTTTCAACAAGATACCATGGTGCTTCTTTAATTTATTTCTTGTACGAGCGGTCAGACACCTAATCGAATTTCAACTCGTGTTGCCATTCTGATCGTTTATATACATATATGTATGTACATATATATAACTTAATTTTTATTCCGATTAGCTTTAGATGTTACAAGTAACCGTTAGAAGAACAAAACTCTTATAATAAAAAGCAATAAACAAGTATTCGAGGGTATAGAAATAAATAATCCACCATCCATCGTCAGGTTCCGTAAATCAGATGCGCTTTGTGCTCTTTTCTAACCTTTGATTCTGGGAAACAATAATATTTTTATAAAATCGATAGAACAGCAATGCGTGAGATGAACTTACTAACTGACGTCGTAATACTCTTATGCTAACGTGTGAAAAGCTGTGATTATTCCTAACTCATACCAACTTTTACACTTCTATTATTTTTCACGCTGGGAAACCCAATCAAAAGTTTAACTATGGTGAGTATGAAACTTTTTTCGTGAGTTTAATTGACGATCTCAGTTAAGGATGCGACAGATTGATTTGTCTGTTCAGATGAGAGTGTGAAAGTGTAAGCAAGAGAATATCTAAAAGTTATTCGTACTTGTACTTTTACACTAAATGGCCTCCGTTTGATTGCTTTCTAGTTGCGTACCTTTAGTTGCTGTTAGTGTTTAATTGATTTTTAAGCGTTGCTTCTTCTCGTTTACTGCAGGTATGTAAGAGATTTTGTTTTCGTCATTTGCATTGGTCATCGATATCCAGCAATTATATTTTGATTGAAATTTACAAGTGTCTGATGAGATTTCGTGATGAAAGGAACATAATCAAATAATCGATTTATCGGAAGTTTGAGTTCTAGTTAAGGAATAACGTGTTATCGCTATTTCAAGTTATGGCTGCTTTCTGTATTTATATATTAACAGAACTTATTGTAACTTAGTTAACTAATACATATTTTGTCTTGAGAGAAAGCGGTGTGTAAATTGAATACAGGCGGTCTGTTTTTCGACGTGGGCTTTTCAATGAACTGCACCTTTTTCGAAGTTGATCATTTTGTCTTCTGTTACTTGAGTTAAATATATTTTGGTTTGTCATTGCATAACGAACACACGGAACCACCAACAAGCGCGTTGCACGTTCGGTGAATGGGCTCAAAACAAGTTTGCAACCAATTTCGATTTTCACAAGAAACTTTGTTCAGCGATAACTTTTGGTTGAATATGTACGTAAATAAACAAAATTTTCGTATTTGGAGTGGAATTCGCAATCCATTATGGACATGCCATTACATTCTCAAATAGTCAGAATTAGATCTGCTTTGTAGGTTAAAAATGAAACCGGTCATAATGTTACAGTCAATTCCAACAAGGCGGCGTTTCACGACAAGCCATCAACATCAACTGATGACCAACACGCGAATAAAATAAGGGACTTTATGCTTGAGAATCGACGATCTGCAGTCATAGATGTTACTGGCATCGTTCAAGTATCGCAATAATCAGCGAAAACCATTTTGAAAGATCATTTAATCCTAAGAAAAGTGACAGTACAATTGGTGCCAAAAACACTAAATTGTTTCGACCAGTTAACGTCTGTGTAACAATGCTTTCCGACTACCAGCGTGTCATAAAACGTATCATTACTGGCGACAAGTCTTGGATCTTTGCTCCGACGACGAAAAAATCAAGGATATGTTGAGAGTTTTCATCGATTCCTTTGGACCAGCAAAACTGTCAACAAGGAATAATATTTGAGTGTAATGATTCATTTACGGGAAGATATTAATATTCTTAATTCTTGGATTTTGTACCGTGATAACATATCGTCGCATACTGCATTGATTCTTCGCGAGTTTGCTGCCAAACTTTCAACCAATATCGTGTCGCAATCATCGTAGTCGCCTGATTTAGCTCCCTCGTGAATTCTTGCTTTTCAGCTAACTCAAACGACAGCTCAGGAGAATCCGTTTTGAGTAAATTAAGTACCTTAAATGTGAATCGCATTGAAGGCTATTTCGGAAATTAGATTTAGCAACTGTTTAGAGTATTGGAAAAAACGTTGGCGAAAGTGTATTCGGGTTCAGAGGGTAAATTTGAGGGTTACGACATAGATTTTAAAGAAGAAATGTGCAGTTACTTCTATACGCAAAGTCTTACTATTTTTTGCTCATTGTAGTATATGTACACATAACGTAGATATATTTCATGAAACGTGTTGAAAGAAACAGGTAATTTTGTAGAATTCCACAGCGATTAACTCTAAAGATAAATTTTGCAATCAATGCTCTTTCATTGAATAAGCCGAAAGTCAAAAGAATTGCATGACATCTGCTTGTGCTCACTCACCTTCGTTATTGATAGCATAAGTCAATCGAAGCTGGCACTCACAAAGCGCAATCGCTAAATTATTGGATTCCACAAAGAGTTACGCAAACAATGTATTTGAACTCGGTGGAAAAATTTTTGGTTGTATTTTTTACTTCTTCTTGCAGCTCGAACATGAAAGTGTGTGCGCCACATTTATTTTCACTAGCGAATATGCAAACGTAAAAATATGAAATAAATGCGTTCAAGTAAAAGTTATTTAATCCGGCAAAGAATTATTTCAACAACTATTTTGGCATTCCACTGAAAGTGGTTTTGGAATGCTAACTTAAAATTACCTGCAAAAGATAGAGTGGCGATTTGGAATTTTTTTTTTCTCTTTATACAATCTATAAGTGCTAAAGTACAGTAGCAGACCCTGAAAATATATGATTTTTTGATTTTATTTAAAAATGATTGAAAAAAACTATACCTACTCTAACAAAATTTGTCTTGAAACTAGATTTATTAAGAATTCCCAACATAAATAAATATTTTAGTTAAAAATAAATTTTTCCATATTTGTTTCGAAGTCAAAACAAAAATTATGCGATATTTCAATTTCCAATTTGATGCTAATAAATTTTTTCTGAACACTACGAAAGAGACATCAAAATGTATTTAATTAATATTTCGTATCGCCTCCTTTGTTTTTAATAACGGATCTTATTCGTTCGGGGATTGATTCAACTAACTACTACAACATTTTTTTTACTCTTGCGACCAGTTGCTACAGAATAAATTTCTTATTCACATGAATGTATCATCTAAAAGCTTCTTCTTCTTAATTGGCGTATACACCGCTTATGCGATTATAGCCGAGTTAACAACAGCGCGCCAGTCGTTTCTTCTTTTCGCAACGTGGCGCCAATTGGATATTCCAAGCGAGGCCAGGTCCTTCTCCACTTGGTCCTTCCAACGGAGTGGAGGTCTTCCTCTTCCTCTGCTTCCCGCGGCGGGTACTGCGTCGAATACTTTCAGAGCTGGAGTGTTTTCGTCCATCCGGACAACATGGCCTAGCCAGCGTAGCCGCTGTCTTTTAATTCGCTGAACTTTGTCAATGTCTTCGTATATCTCGTACAGCTCGTCGTTCCATCGAATGCGATATTCGCCGTGGCCAACGCGCAAAGGACCATAAATCTTTCGCAGAACTTTTCTCTCGAAAACTCGCAACGTCGACTCATCTGTTGTTGACATCATCCAGGCCTCTGCACCATATAGCAGGACGGGAATTATGAGTGACTTATAGAGTTTGGTTTTTGTTTGTCGAGAGAGGACTTTGCTTCTCAATTGCCTACTTAGTCCGAAGTAGCACCTGTTGGCAAGAGTTATCCTGAGTTGGATTTCTAGGCTGACATTGTTGGTGGTGTTCAACGGCATACGCCAGCAGTTGTACACTCTTATAGAAGATAGTACCTTCTCTGTTGAGTTTTGCAGCTCGAACAATTTTCTCCAGAAGCAAGTTGAAAAAGTCGCACGATAGGGAATCACCTTGTCTGAAACCTCGTTTGGTATCGAACGGCTCGGAGAGGTCCTTCCCGATCCTGACGGAGCTTTTCGTGTTGCTCAACGTCAGTTTACACAGCCGTATTAATTTTGCGGGGCTACCAAATTCAGAAATCGCGGCATAAAGGCCGCTCCTTTTCATGCTGTCGAAAGCAGCTTTGAAATCGACGAATAGGTGGTGAGTGTCGATTCTCCTTTCACGGGTCTTTTCCAAGATTTGGCGCATGGTGAATATCTGGTCGGTTGTTGATTTACCAGGTCTGAGGCCAAACTGATAAGGTCAAATCAGTTTGTTGACGATGGGCTTTAATCTTTCACACAATACGCTCGACAGAACCTTATATGCGATGTTGAGGAGGCTAATCCCACGGTAGTTGGCGCAGATTGTGGGGTCTCCTTTTTTATGGATTGGGCAGAGCACACTTAGATTCCAATCGTTGGGCATGCTTTCGTCCGACCATATTTTACAAAGAAGTTGATGCATGCTCCTTATCAGTTTTTCGCCGCCGTGTTTGAATAGCTCGGCCGGCAATCCATCGGCCCCTGCCGCTTTGTTGTTTTTCAGGCGGGCAATTGCTATTCGAACTTCTTCATGATCGGGCAATGGAACGTCTGCTCCAGTCATCGATTGGGGTATCGGGTTCGCCTTCTCCTGGTGTTGTGCGTTCACTGCTATTCAGCAGGCTGGAGAAGTGTTCCCTCCATAATTTAAGTATGCTCTGGGCATCAGTGGCTAGATCACCTTGGGGGGTTCTACAGGAGTATGCTCCGGTCTTGAAACCTTCTGTAAGCCGCCGCATCTTTTCGTAGAATTTTCGAGCATTACCCCTGTCGGCCAGCTTATCGAGCTGTTCGTACTCACGCATTTCGGCCTCTTTCTTCTTCTGTCTGCAAATGCGTCCCGCTTCCCTCTTCAACTCTCGGTATCTATCCCATCCCGCACGTGTTGTGGTCGATCGTAACGTTGCGAGGTAGGCAGCCTGTTTTCTCTCCGCTGCGACACGGCACTCGTCGTCGTACCAGCTGTTCTTTTGCATTTTCCGAAAACAAATGGTTTCGGTTGCAGCTGTACGTACGGAGTTTGAAATGCCGTCCCACAGTTCCCTTATACCAAGTTGTTGATGAGTGCTCTCAGAGAGCAGGAGTGCAAGCCGAGTAGAGAATCGTTCGGCTGTATGTTGTGATTGCAGCTTCTCGACGTCGAACCTTCCTTGTGTTTGTTGGCGTGCGTTTTTTGCTGCACAGAGGCGGGTGCGAATCTTAGCTGCAACAAGATAGTGGTCGGAGTCGATGTTAGGACCTCGGAGCGCACGCACATCTAAAACACTGGAGACGTGTCTTCCGTCTATCACAACATGATTGATCTGGTTGGTGGTTTTTCGATCCGGAGGCAGCCAGGTAGCTTAATGGATCTTCTTATGCTGGAATCTAGTACTACAGATAACCATATTTCGGGCCCCGGCGAAGTCGATCAGCCTCAACCCGTTTGGGGAAGTTTCCTCGTGGAGGCTGAATTTACCGACCGAGTTTTCGAAAGAAAAGTTCTGCGAAAGATGTATGGTCCTTTGCGCGTTGGCCACGGCGAATATCGCATTCGATGGAACGATGAGTTGTACTAGATATACGACGACATTGACATAGTCCAGTGAATTAAAAGACAGCGGCTACGCTGGCTAGGTCATGTTGTCCGGATGGACGAAAACACTCCAGCTCTGAAAGTATTCGACGCAGTACCCGCCGCGGGAAGCAGAGGAAGAGGAAGACCTCCACTCCGTTGGAAGGACCAAGTGGAGAAGGACCTGGCCTCGCTTGGAATACCCAATTGGCGCCACGTAGCGAAAAGAAGAAACGACTTGCGCGCTGTTGTTGACTCGGCTATAATCGCATAAGCGGTGTCTACGCCAATTAAGAAGAAGAAGAAGAAGAAGTACCAAAGATACCTTCTTTGCCCACCCTGCCGTTGAAGTCGCCAAGCACGATTTTTACATCGTGACGGGGGCATCTCACATAAGTGCGCTCCAAGCACTCATAAAAGGCATCTTTGGTCACATCGTCCTTCTCTTCCGTCGGGGCGTGGGCGCAAATAAGCGATATGTTGAAGAACCTCGCTTTGCTGCGGATTGTGGCTAGACGTTCATTCACCGCAGTGAATGATAGTACTCGGCGACGGAGTCTCTCTCCCACCACGAATCCCACACCAAACCTGCACTCCATTATATGGCCACTGTGGTAAATGTCACAAGGACCTACTCGTCTCTGTCCTTGTCCCGTCCATCGCATTTCTTGGACGGCGGTGATGTCAGCCTTTGTTTTCACGAGGACATCAACCAGCTGGGCAGCGGCACCTTCCCAATTAAGGGACCGGACATTCCAGGTGCATGCCCTCAATTCGTAGTCCTTATTTCGTTTGCCATGGTCGTCATCAAAAGGGGGGTCTCTCATCCGAGGCTGTTTACACTTTTTCATTGGGGGTGTTTTTTTACGTGGCGGGTCCCAAACCCAGCGCACAAACCTAAGTAGGGGATATTTCGCCTTCTCACTTTAGCTCGCCTTCAAACCGATGTTCTTAGGCTACCCAGAGGATACTTGGTCAAAGACCGGAAGTCGTGAGCTGCTTGAGTCACATGTAAAAGAATCGTTTCTGGCCACTCCCAAGTGAATGGTAATCAGAGAACTTTCCTCACTTGCGTGAACTTCTACACATGACTCCATCCTCCCATCTAAAAGCAAATCAATAAAAAAATTCAATAAAGGGTTAAACATAAAAATATATAAATGATCAAGATGATGAGTCTATCTGTCCGTCCGCGCAAGCTGTAACATGAGTATAAATGAAGATATCTTGATGAAACTTGGTACACATTTTCTTTGGCAAAAAAATTACAATCTGCCATTAACCTAAAACTTATAAAAAGTTACAACTAAGCACTAAATTAAGATATAAAACTCTAATTTGGCACAGGGGATTGCATTAGCAAGGAGCACCTGTGGGCAAAAATTTTGAAAAATAAGGCGTGATCCCGCCATCTAATAAATTTAATGCACATATCTCCTAAACTACTAAAGCTTCAACAACAAAATTTGCCTAGCGCAAATACCATAAGAACCCCTGCCGACAGTGTGAAAATTGATGAACACCACTCACTCTCCACATAACGATACTGTTAAAAACTACTAAAACTGCGCTTTAATGGTGATAAATCAGTTACTAAATACGCCAGAGACATAAAATTTTACTTCCCAGATGGTATGAGAGGGCTTAATGGGAGCTGATATGTGGCACCGCTCACTTCTTGGAGAAATCACATAACTCCGCCGATTTCGACAAAATTTGACAAATTTTAAATAATTCCATTAAAGTAAATTGCCCAAATTTAACTAAAACTATATAACCTCCTAGGTACCGATTATATGGACCCCAGTATCTATAGTTAACTTTTGACCGAAAATATGGGACACTGTATGGAACATTGTACAATTGATATTCAAACAGAATCCTTTCCTGACGATGGTAAAGATTGACAAAAAGATTTGTAAAGGTTGGTAAAAGGACGAAAATTTCAGAGTGTGTTTTAGTCAGGACATTGACTCATCTATCCTTCTGCCTTAAATGTGTTGGCTGACTTTACTCTATATGATTGTAAGTGTGCTATTTTAATGAAACCCAGGAAGGACGTGGCATGACAATAGGAAATAGATAAAATGGGATCGGTTGTACACCAAATCCCATATACTAGATTTGATGATTTGGTTTTTCAAACAAATCTTATACCGAATTTGTCGGTCATTGTATGAGTTACTATATAAAGAATATGAAAAAAAATTGCTTGTACTCCGATCCTCTGGTTGATATTTTACTCTCTAAGGTATTTGCCTAGCTTGGTCCTGGCAAGTTGCAAGGGTATAAAATGTTCGGTTGCACTCGTACTTGGTCCTTCTTTACTTGTTTCCTAATTCATGATGTGTCAGATGTTTTTATGGACTTTATATGGAGATTGTTCCCAAACCAGTCCAGTGATAGAACATGCTGCAGAATCATCGTGAAAAATTATGTTGTCCATATCGGAAAATTGTTGTTTTTTAATTAGGTTAATATTTTCTTAAGCCATCTTTACAAAAGCCTGCCGACTCCACTCCTGCATAACGGTACGTCTAACATACTTAATATTTAAACTTTCACTAACTTCGCGAGGTATATTTTGGATTCGTTTGATTAATATAACTCTTTTCCAATTCTCTTTGGTCTAGGTTTTGCATATTTTAGTCCATTTGGCGGCATTTTTGTCGCATTTTCTTTGTTAAGAGTTGTTTTTGGCTGACCGTTTTCTTGGAGTCATCGTCGTACAGCTCGCGTACTGATTTCGATTTCATTTATTTTTTGAACTTCGCTTCTGATGTCTTCAGCGATTTTGAATCGATCATAAATAGGGTAGTACTACTTAAGTAGTCTCCTTCGGGAGTCCAGAACCAGATTTGCGTTTTATAGACCTAATCTTCACATTTTGATGAAAGAGAGCACCGATAGACGTTTGGCAAATTTTCCTTTTTAATGAACTCAATTTTTGAGATTGCAAAGCCAAATTGTGGCCCTTTCTTTTTTTGTTTTATTTGTAGCCCCGTGCAGACTCAAAGAAATGAACAAAACTGTTTTATTGAAGCTGAACATTGTACTTACTGTAATAAATACTTACTTGTAAAATAGAACTTCATTTGGTAATACAATATCGATTTCAAGTCATTAAAACCAAACCTCCGGTTTTTTGTCAGCTACTGTATAAGTAATATAAGAGAATTTTCAATGCAAACGATTGCTACCTCTCTCCTCTTTCACTCTTGTTACGGATACGTAAAAGTAAATAAATTGATCGAATAGTTCTATTTTCTTGGGGTATTGAATTGATACTATACATGCGTTTACTCCAAATTACTTTCATGTTTTTATCATAAATTCTTTTCACTTCTGAAAAATCTTCAGGGCACGTGATAAAATAGTATTTTTAATTCATCAAAATATGTAAAGTAGAAGATAATGACGTCAAAGCCCAGTATATATTATAAATTTAAAATATTACCACTGAACTTATACAAACGCATCCTTAATACTTCCTTATCGACCATAGATTAAAAGACCTTATGATATAATATCTCCTGCCCTAGTATACCCATCTACATATGTACATACATATATGCAATAGTCTAATGACACCGGTATGTACAATATAATACTACACATACTTCAGTACCAGAAATTAATTGATTAATGTTCAAACTTGAAAAATTCTCACAGCAAATTTTTAACTTTTAATTCATGCCGAAAATAATTTCTTCTTTATTTCTGTCGCACAAGGCTGCTTTGTAAACTTCCGTAATGGATATTAATTTATTTATTCAAGGGATTACCTCAGGCTGTCATCCGATTTGTTGTTGTTGATGTTCATTTTCTGTCACAAAAGAACACAGCTGTTGACCACTGACTGATTGATTAGTGTAAGCGCCTTTGTGGTCGTTTACGAATATTTTTGTTGACCTATTTTACTGCTGGATGATTTTCTGAACATTTTTTCTATTCCCTGTTTGCTGTGATATTGCATTTTGGGTTAAGAACTTGCTAACTGTCAACCGATTAGGAGCATTGGTCTTTTGATTTCATGGCTTCGGAAGTAGTTAAATAAAACAAAAACAAAAACAAGTAAGAAAATACTAAGTTCATGTGTAATCGAAGATGTATACTTTTGCAACCCACAAGAATCAAAGCTCCGGAAATTACTTAATGCGCTAATTAAACGCTATATTTTTTCTTTAAATTTCGCAACAGAACTCAACATTGAGTACAAGTGATTTATTTATGTCATAAACTTAGACTTGGTTCTGTTGCTATATTTTAGTTTGCACCAGTTGAATTATATTCAAAATATCTTCAAAAGAGAAATGTGAATATTAACTCTTCCGAAGAGGTTAAATTTAGTATATAACGGGTGATTTTTTTGAGGTTAGGATTTTCATGCATTAGTATTTGACAGATCACGTGGGATTTCAGACATGGTGTCAAAGAGAAAGATGCTCAGTATGCTTTGACATTTCATCATGAATAGACTTACTAACGAGCAACGCTTGCAAATCATTGAATTTTATTACCAAAATCAGTGTTCGGTTCGAAATGTGTTTTATCGACAAATTTTGTTCAGCGATGAGGCTCATTTCTGGTTGAATGGCTACGTAAATAAGCAAAATTGCCGCATTTGGGGTGAAGAGCAACCAGAAGCCGTTCAAGAACTGCCCATGCATCCCGAAAAATGCACTGTTTGGTGTGGTTTGTACGCTGGTGGAATCATTGGACCGTATTTTTTCAAAGATGCTGTTGGACGCAGCGTTACGGTGAATGGCGATCGCTATCGTTCGATGCTAACAAACTTTTTGTTGCCAAAAATGGAAGAACTGAACTTGGTTGACATGTGGTTTCAACAAGATGGCGCTACATGCCACACAGCTCGCGATTCTATGGCCATTTGAGGGAAAACTTCGGACAACAATTCATCTCAAGAAATGGACCCGTAAGTTGGCCACCAAGATCATGCGATTTAACGCCTTTAGACTATTTTTTGTGGGGCTACGTCAAGTCTAAAGTCTACAGAAATAAGCCAGCAACTATTCCAGCTTTGGAAGACAACATTTCCGAAGAAATTCGGGCTATTCCGGCCGAAATGCTCGAAAAAGTTGCCCAAAATTGGACTTTCCGAATGGACCACCTAAGACGCAGCCGCGGTCAACATTTAAATGAAATTATCTTCAAAAAGTAAATGTCATGAACCAATCTAACGTTTCAAATAAAGAACCGATGAGATTTTGCAAATTTTATGCGTTTTTTTTTTTTAAAAAGTTATCAAGCTCTTAAAAAATCACCCTTTATAAACCCCATAATTTTCTCTTCATTTAGTTTCACTAAAATTCACCCATTGTGACCAACTTGAGCGGTTTAAAACGGGAGTATGGTGGACAAAGATAGAGACGGGCTGATTGAACTAATTTGCTCAGGTATATTTTCATAAAAATATATTAGGTTTATTCTCTTTCAATATATATCCATAAATTAGATAAGTTAGGAATCTTGTGAACATACAAGTACTTGGTGTAATCATAAGCTTATGAAAGTGTGTGCCATACATATGTACATGTAAATTCAAAAAAGTTTTCATCTCTATAATGAAAGAAGAAAATTATATTTTAAATGTGTTCAGTCTTTTGAAATCAAATTAAAATCGTTATGAAAAAGTCCATTTAAAATAAGCTTTTCGGTTTTAATTTTAGTATTTAAATTAGTATTTGTAAAAATGAACATGTAGTTAATAATTTCTTATTTAATAAATTTCTTTGTAAAATAGCATTAACCATTTACACTAGTAAACTAAACTCAAACTCAAAGAGGCAAGGTAATTGAAATTCTTTCAAATAAAAATGTTAAACCTATCCTAATCCTCTTTGTAAACTCTATTATTAACTCATTCACTTCACATTTTTGAATAAACTTTTTCGGAGGTGGCAACCAACGCTTACTAACTGCTTATACTCGTATGCTTTCCTTCACCCATAAAGAGGAAGCGAGTGGATGTGAGGTTGTGTGGCATACTACAACAACTGCAAAAGCATAACCAATACTTGACTTCTATTTTGAACTCACAACACAACAAATCATAAAAACTGACCTAGAGCAATGCAAATAAAATTGCTTTATGAAAAATGAGGGAACATGACCGCATGCGAAATTACGAACTGCGCGGTTGAACTCCGCGGAAAAGTTCAAATTGGAAGTATAAGTTTAGTGACTACATGGTTAGAATGCTCGAACAAGAAAAATATATTAACATGTTGGTAAAAAATTTTTCAGTTGTAAGTTATGTATACAAAAGGTTGTATATAGTAATTAAGGCATATACATATACTTTTATAATATAATATATATAATATATTGTATATTAGAAAAAAAATTTTATAAAATAGAAACTTTTCTGATTTAAATTACTGTAAACTGAGCTAACTGAAAAACAACTTCTTTGGTGCAAGCATGAGTTTGCGCAGATCCATATATCGGTATCTTCAGCGCATTTCAACAGCTCAGAATATGGCTAACTTCACATACAAATCCTTGCATATTGCATTTGCGTATATAAGGATGCTGCATGAACCACGTCAACGAGTATTTGCCGTGCAACGTTTGCAGAATAAATTATGTGCACCATGTTTTCAGAAGTAGCAAAAAAATTATAAAGGTAAAAATATGGGAGAAATTTGCAAAAATTATATTAAATTGTAAATTCATTTATGCACGTGCGAAAATGATCAGATTTCGAAAGCAAATTTAGAAAATGACACATACACATAGTGTACAATCGCTATGAAAGGTAAAGAGGTATCTCGCAAGGTGGGGTTATATATTATTCACTCTAGATTTTTGTGGTACTTCAATGATCTGTTGTCGGACATATTAAGTGTTCTAGAGAGAAACATTCCAAAATACGCTCTCATTTCGACGGCGTGATATGTGAGAGGGGTGGAATCGCTGGAGAAGATGCCCAGTGAACTTATTTACGAATTGAACGAAGCGCAAGGGGAAGAGGATATCTTTGTTCAGGAGCTATTAATCAGTTCTAGTTTCAAATGGTTCAACTCAAATAATCAAGATAGCTGTAGATGCATTTCTTCGCAGGGCAGCTTCTTTTAGGGGTTATGTTTCCACTTCGATAGCAAAGCTCGGTGACAGTGAAAATGTTAAGCCGATGAGCTTGCGAAAAAGGAACCTTATCAAAATTCCATCAGGATAAGAATGAGAAAGGGCTTCCCTTTATTTGTGCATTCGTAACGTAAAGCTGTGGGCATCGCACGAACTCAGCAAACGTTGGTCATCAACCAGCACTTATGGGTTTTAGACCACTACTAATTTTTGAGATAAGCGAAATGATCTACCGGTCACATTTCCGCCATAATCTCATATTTTAAAGGGAAAGAATATATGGTTCTTAGGCGCGCGTACGCTCGCAACGCCTAAATAAAATTCCTAAAAACGTA
The DNA here is from genome assembly GCF_023373825.1 of Bactrocera dorsalis. NCBI lineage: Eukaryota > Metazoa > Arthropoda > Insecta > Diptera > Tephritidae > Bactrocera > Bactrocera dorsalis. The sequence goes on from NC_064307.1 coordinate 33,263,569, forward strand.
CATTGGCAACTAGTTACACACAGATTATGTCCTGCTCTAATTTCTTATGTTCATTTCTCATTCAATCTCTGTCTAGCCTTAAGGGATTACATGGGTTTGCTCGGGTAAAAAACAGCATTTTTGCAACAATTTTTTTCTCATATAAAAATCAAGTACTTTATTAGAATTTTTAATTGTTACCAACCTAAACTATTAAAAAAGAAATTCTGTAATTTTTGAAAAATTAATTGTAAACTCGGCCATTGCGACGCCATTTCCGATGAACCCGCGAAAAAAAAATGCGCTTACGTTGGTAGAATAACTGCTTAGAGAATCATCTAAAGGGAAAAAATATGTGCTTTAGTTAAAACCGTTAACTTAGAACTTGAACTAAGAAAAAAAAACTGAAAATGGGATTTTTGGCACATATTAAAAAAAAATAAAATTTCAGTCAAAGTTTCACGAAATTTTGTTTGTTTTTTCAAATAGTTATAATCGAAAAAAACTCCTGTGTCTCAGTCTTTAAGAATTTACCTCAAAGACCTGTGAAAATTTCATGAAGAAATCTTTCCAACCGACTTTAAAACACAGTTTCAGGAAAAACGCGTTTAAAGACCGCGCACTTACCCAATCTAGCCTCGAACGTACAAGTTCTCAAAGTTGTATCTCAGAAACTGTTACTCGGATCAACTTCAATACTCTAGAGGTGTTGTAGAATTTAATAAGATCACGGAAAAAAATACATTTTTTCAAACTTGTAAACCCGTATAACCCCTTAATATTACATTCCAGTAGATGCACTAAGTAATTTGCCTGAACCATTGCCAAAACAGTTCTAATACATATTCAATAACCGATCAGTTCAGCTCATCGTCCACCAAAATCATGTTATAAATTTAATTACATGCTACTTGAAACCATTTTTAGTGACTTAAGAAGCATTTTCTGTCGAAATAACCCCAACTGCCCAATCGTCACAGGAAATGTTAACACAAGGTTACATCCCAGTGGTGTCAGTTAGTTTAAGAGCTGGTGTAAATATATACTCGTAACTACATACCCATAACTCCCAAAAATTATAAAAAAAAACAGGAATTATCTTTGTTTATTTGAAGCTCTTCTTTAATCGTAAATCAACACAAACATTTATTTATTAGATAAAACATGTGATTGATCGACGAGGATGGGATTCGAACCCACGCGTGCAGAGCACATTGGATTAGCAGTCCAACGCCTTAACCTCTCGGCCACCTCGTCAGTTTTTGAAGAAGAATTTTGTCTGAGCATTACTCTAAAATACTCCGTAAAAAATAGAGACGTAGTGCAGAGGAAAACAACTGTCCCAACTTTTCGTATCTTACACCCTTTTTAAGAAAACAAGAAGTTTAAAAATAGCATCCCGCCCTCACCACACAAGTAATTAAAGTACGTAAGGATGAGCTAAGTTAAGGTGTCTGTTTTCAAACAGTATTGTATTAACCACCGGTGGATTTTGGAACATTTAAGGTTAATTTTCTGCAGGACTTAATGTTGTTTTAACATTTTCAAATTGGAAAACTTTTTCAAATACAAATACTTCTATGTTGTTGTTTATGAGCCGCTGCGAAAATTACCCCAATATGGTCTTTGTTATCCCCATTGTTTTCGTCGTTATTGTTACCGTTATTGAAATGTTTTGTGTGTGCGTAAGTTTTCGACCCACTGCAGTTGTTCAAAATTGTTATTGGGTGATAATTGAATTGCTGTTAACGATATGGATATTCTTCTACGATGTATTGTTATGAGTATAACGATTTTAATTTCGTTCACTTAACAGTAGTGATAAATGCATTGATTATTAAATGCTGTGATATTAAATGATTAGTGCACGGCAAGTATGATATGGGTCGGTACAGAGTATTTAGCAACTTAATGTTGGTTCAATTTAGTATTTTTTATAGCGCAATGCGCATTTTTATAATCTCTCAAAGTGTAACAGAGAGTTTTTTCTCACCTAACGTTATTAAAAACAACACATAAACTAATCTTAGAGAGATATCGAGCTATAATCAGGATAGCGAAACGAACTCATATCCTTTGGTCCACATATTTGATATAATTTTATCTAGTCATCTTCTGACATCGCGGTTAAAGCATATTGAGATCAACCGATTTCAAACGGCCTTTTCTATGGCACAGCCATAAAAATAGCCTTTAGGCACATGAAACAAGTAAGGAACAAATTTACAAAATAATTTGTTCCAAGGGTTAAAGGGTGGGCACCATTCCCTGAATTACACATTTGGGGCATAAATTTCACAGACGCGGAAAGCGGTGTTTTGTCCACAAGATCCCAAATAACTTTTTGCCAGCGAATGATATCTTTTCATGCATACTAAAAACTATGTAAGTGTTTGATGTACGCAAGCTGTCATGCACTAGTGAGATGTTGCAAAGCACTGCTATTATCACAATATAAGAAGCACCTACTATAGAATCCAAGCTGAAAAAATAAAATGAAATTGAGAAATATACATACATATGGTGTAAGTTAAAAAGAAAGAACACATGTCGCATTCAAGTATCCAAAACTAAACAGACAAACTTGTTTATTTGTACAACAAGCATTGACATTGCAGACAGGTCAGAGTGTTATTCAACAAAACTTCGTGTTAGCTCGCACGTCAACCCTTTTCTTTCGGCTGTCCTAAATAGAAGAATATTAAGCAGGAAAGCATAAAAACTACAACTTATGCTAAAATCCATCAAAAGCCATTGTGAGTTTCATCCGACAGAAATATTCTCCCTTTTGGCTTAGTTCACAGAAGATTAGCATAGTTTTCTTTTCTTAGGCAAATGGTTGATGATTTACTTTACTTCGATTTATGCAAATGTTACACAGCGGCATAAATCGTAAAATATATAATATGATAAAAATATTCAAGGAATCATGAGAGGTATGAAGCTGTATGTGTGGGTAATTTCGAATCGAATTCATTGAAGAGTAAACATTTTGGAATCATTTGAATATAAAGACTGCAAGGAATGGAGTGACTTTATTATTACTCCATTATTCTATTTCTTTCCCATAAATATGTCAAACTTTGAGCCTCAAAACATGTTTTTGCAGGGCGTTCTTCTTTATATCTTTAATAAGAAGAAAACCTCAGGGGTTATCGGAGTTTGGTTGGAGTTTATTGTGAACACATTTTACTTTAGCTGAGCGATCGTGCAAAAATTGGTTTGAACAATTTAAAAGTAATGAATTTGGTTTGGAAGATTAGGACGGCTAGAAGATTTTGAAAAGGTGAAACCTACAACATTACGCGATGAAGATGGTCGCCAAAGACAGGAGGGTGAAGATTCGTTGGGAGTTACTCAAGCAGTCATTTCGAAATGTTTAAAAATAATAACTAATGAATTGAAGAAAAGAAATGCTGCTTGAGTGCTGAAAAGCGAAGTCATTATCGTGCTGTGACTCTTGATAAAAACTGGGTTCTTTACGACAACCGTAAACATGAAACCTGTCCAACCAGTCAAATCAACGGCAAAGCTAAATATTCATGACGCCAAGGCATTTCTTTTCCAAAAATTGTTGAAATTCAATAAAAACTGTTCAATCCACTAGGTACCGAATATTTCGACCCCGGTACATATAGGTAAATTTGATCAAAACTTGGCCTAACGTCTATACAACTAACATCAGGATTTTTAAACATCCGGCTGACTTTACTCCATATGGTTGGTTTTACACCTGAAAGTATTTCCCTGACTTTGATTCTTGCAAGTTGCAAGAGTATAGAATTTCCTTCCTTACTTGTTATACTTTATATTATCTAGAATTATCTAAATCATCAAAAAATCACACTGCCAAGTTAAATGCTATACAATGCGTTATAAGTCTCTGCGGACCTTATTTAAAGGCCAATGGAGGAGTCATTAATATATGAACTCGCATGTATACTCATTTATTGAATTCGTATTGAAGCAAATGTATATCCATAAATATGTATGCAGAAATATACTTAGTTCAGTGACCAGAATAATGTTATTCCAAATGCATTGCAAAGCTGAAAAAGGTCAACAAATTAACTGTCTGGGTTTTCTGGATGACTGAATACAGCGTAATGTTATGCTAAAATTAGGATCTACAAAATGTTAATCCTCTGCAAAATACGAAAATCAAATTAATAAGATGCAAATATTGTGGTTTTAATACGCAAACTTTTCCTAATAAATACGCAATTGAATATCTCTGCGAAAGACGCGGCAAGTGCTTCGAGGCTGAATGGCATAATACATGAAGGGATTTATAGCCTAGAGAATACCAAAGTAGGCTAATCGCTATTTTACTTCGGATATTGAATATTTAGTTTTCGAGCCTGTAACAGCATGTTATTGGGAGTTTTTATGCCATATTTAACATTGGTGAATTGATTAATGAATTTTTTGGCTTGAATCCAAATTGTGCTTACTTAAAAACTGAAACCATTTGAAAATGCCGTGAATTGATTAGGACAACTTGGAAACGATATCGATTTTTTAAGAAAATCATGAGACTCACTTTCATCTGAGTGGTGCAGTAAATAAATAAAACTGTCGATTCTGGTGCGAAGAAAATCCATTTATTCATGAACAATCATTACATTCACCTGAAGTGACAGTTTAGTGTGGATTTTCGTCCCTTGGAATTATCGATCCGCACTTCTTTCGAAAAAAGGCTGGTGACACCGTTACAGTAAATGGAGAGCGGTATAGATAGATGATAACCAATTTGTTATGCCGCAATTGGAAGAAGTTGACCTCGACAACATCTGCTCTCAACAAGACTAGGCCTCGTGCCACACAGCAGGTGCAAAAACCGAATTATTGCAAGAAAAGTTTGAAGATTCTATAGTATGGATATGGTTTTCGTTGTAATTATTTATTTCACCTGTGACACATTGTTTTTTACAGTCAGTGCATCCTCTTTATTATGTCCCATATTTACTTGTACATAATTTGCTACATGATTGCATCATATGGCTGTAAAGTATCAAATTAAATTTTGCTCAGAAAACGTTGAAAGTTTAATAAATGTTAAATTTAAATTCATCAGTGGCGCTCACAGCGTAACAAATACTTGGTCAATTGAATTTTTACTCGTAATCTTTCACTGTCGTAAATATGTCATACAAAATAATTTATCAGATAAAATTTTAAAAGTGGATTCTTGTTATTTTTCTGTTAACATATGTACATATACATAAATTGTTTCCCTTCATTTACATCTAACACATGTATACACTTATTGACGTACACGGCAGACTTCTCAGGCAGTCCATCCCTTTACCAGAACTCAAAAACAAATTTGAATTTACATCATCACAGAGATCAGCTGCGCCGAAACTTCAGGCAACACTTTTTGGATAACTTAGATTAACGCGCGAGTGTTTCATTTTCTGCTTTCATTAAGCCATTTCAACAGAACATATACATATAAAAAGTCGAAATGCATATAAAAATTATAATTTTGTCAATTTTAGTTACAACGAGTAAAGAAGGCCTTCAGGTTATAAAAGGATAGGAAGCCACATGTTTTGATGCCTCTAATCAATATCGTACAAATCTATCATTAAGACGTTTCAAAAACAAAGTATTAACCAATTTAGGCTGAGGCCTATCCATAAGAGATGTTAAGATTATCTGTTAGTCTCTAATGTCAAGCAAAGTTTCATTTATTTATTCGATGTTAACAGATGTGTATGGACAACTCGCATGAGGCAAGTTTCTGATGACTTCACGACTTTCACTGAAGGCCTTGAGCCAACTAAGGAGTTCAGTGTTGGAAGGATAAAAGTAATAGAGATAAATTTGAGTGTTTGATACCAACAAAAAAGCGAAGAAAAGAAAGTTTATTTAGCTATTTTGACAGCATATAATGCGGAGCAAGGATATAGTGCAATACAAAGGCGCCGACCGAAACAGAGGAAGTAATGCAATTTGAGGTTTCAATATTTTCAGGTTAAAAACTTAAGCTCAGAGGCTGTTTTAGTTAGAAAATAATAAAAATACCATACCCTTGAGTATTTATAATCATATAATTTTGAATTTAGTATTATATTTTTTCAAATATAATATTACTATTAGAATATAATGTAGGCTTTATTTTCCCTTTACCGACTACAAACTGTATTGAATAGTTGTAAAGTATTTTAAAAATACAACTCGTTACGCAGCCGCCACATACATATTTTCTTATTTTTTTAATGGTTAGAAGCCATACGATTCATATATCTTAACATAACAAATCCTAAATAAGTATTACTTGTACTTACGTTATTTAACTTTCCAAAATACTCTTAGTGTGGGCGATGATAGTTAGACAAACAAGTTATTTTCCTATAAAAAAGTTTGTTTGGTAACTATTTGCGTAATAATAAAATATATATGTATAGTATATAATAAAAATATGGAATTAAGTATTTCCTGTGCATGGAAAAGATTTCCGTATAAAAAATTATAACTAATATTTTGCATTTACTTTGATCCACCATTTACTTCTTGCAATATACCTACAACCTATAATCGGTTGCCACTCGTGTAGTTGTTGAAAATGCATAAGGGCAATAATAAGAGGACGTGCCCGTGGAGTGCACTTATAGACTTTCGAAAATAAACAGTTATAACAACTAACCACAATCCCGAGCGAACTGGGTGTATTGAAAGAAGACGGACAAGAAAAGCAGCTGAAAAACTCCGTGCAAAGATGCAAAAGAAAATAAATTTAAAATTAAATCGGAATATGACCAGAGCAAACTACAAAAGGCAGCAGCTGAAGATGGCATAGAACGTTTAAAAACTTTTAATAGAATATTAGTCTCTATTTTACATCTCCGTGGAATTAAAACAGTTAAGTACATGTAATTGTGTAATTGTAGACTGTCCACACTGTCTTATCATTTATTAAAGCCTCCTCATTCGGTTATTTTTAAGTTGCGATAGTCGAAAGTTGGACGAAGGTAGTATCACTAGATTATTACGGATGTAGATCAGGTTCACCTCCGCGAGATGCATTTTGCGCAACATTAAGTTAAATGCGGTCGATCGGCTCCTACTGACTTCTTAACTCTTTGCTCTACACCAACTTTTTTTGCGATTTTTAGATGGACTGGTTAACTCAATGTTCATGGCCGAGATATTCTATCACCTGTGCATGCAACGGTCACACCCCTCAGAAGTGGCAGATAGGTTAATGTCAGGGCTATCTTTGTTCCGTTAAAACACTAGCAGGCCTCAGTGTGGTCCCCCGCAAACGGTGATGGTAAAACCGAGTAACATGGCTTACAGCACTTAGCGGTTTTAGGGCTCAGGGAAGCTGGGTATATGAAGGGTGTCGAATAAGGGCACGCCGAAATTCTCTGCTCCTTCATCTGCATTCCTGAAAACATCGGAATCTGACGAAAGTCTTGTGCAGGAGGATGAGTTGAAAACATCTAAGTACTACAATTTTAGAATTGCAAACATTATTCGTGGGAGTGTTTTACATATTTTGTTCACAAATGAAATTGTGGCTCTCACTGTGTGACGTTTACCGGGCATGGTTTTTTTCTTCCAACCAGCCATAGTTTCGCGAGTATAAGAAGATAAATGATTATAATAAGTTTTTGACTATTAAAAATATCTGATCTCACTTATTTTTGAATGTTTTAATGTTTAATCTTATAATCGTAGTATATTTTCACCAGCCGGATAAAATTGTTTTTGCTTACTAGCATTAAAACTTCAAAGATTTTGTTCCCACTGTAAAGCAAAATGAATTACATTTTTAATTAAAATCCACTTTGTGATGATAATAAATTTACATAAAATTGAATTTCATCACGTTTGCAGATTCTACTGAAGGTATAATACACGGGAGGTGGAGGCAGTAGCTGCTGCGCGTGGCAATACAATTTCCTTTAACAAAATGCATTTATATGCGAGTACGTAATCATAGCTGTAAAATAATGACATCGAATGTGTCAAATGTAGCTCAATATCAACGAGCTGTGGCTGCTGTGTATAAATTTATGTAAATGAATGCGTCATTTTTTTTAACTTTCAAGAGTTGGTGTGCTTGTTTATAAGTAATTGTGGATAGAAAATTTTAGTAAAAAACAAGAAAAAACCTTAACTTCGGTTGCACCGAAGCTAAATACCCTTCACAGGTGCATTTCTGTTAGTAACTATGTGTTCAGTTTGTATGAAAGCTATATGCTATAGCAATCCGATCTGAACAGTTTCTTCGGAGATTACATTGTTGGCTTAAAAAATAATCTATACCAAATTTCGTGAATATATCTCGTCAAATGTGAAAGTTTTCCATACAAGAACTTGATTCCGATCGTTCAGTTTGTATGGCAGCTATATGCTATAGTTAACTGATCTGAATAATTTCTTTGGAGATTACATTTCTGCCTTAAAAAATAATCTATACCAAATTTTGTGAATAAATCTTGTCAAATGCAAAAGTTTTCCATACAAAAACTTTTTTCCGATTGTTCAGTTTGTATGGCAGCTATATGTTACAGTGGTCCGATATCAGCAGTTCCGACAAATAAGCAGCTTCTTGAAGAGAAAATGACGTTTGCAAAATTTCAAAACGATATCTTAAAAACTGAGGGACTAGTTCGTATATATACAGACAGACAGACGGATAAGTCTTAATCGACTCAGCTCTGATCATTTATATATACATATATACTTTATAGGGTCTCCGACGCTTCCTTCTGGGTGTTACAAACATAGTGACAAAGTTAATATACCCTGTTCAGGGTATAAAATCTCAGAACTTCATTTTGCCTTCACTGAATGAGATAATACTAGAATATAGCCAAACAAATGCAAGCAGCTTTAAGTTCCAATTATTTTAAATAGTTTCTACAAAAAAATTAAAACCACAATCTTTAACAAAATACTAAACATAAACCCAGCTGTACTGATAAGAGTGGTGTATGGGTAGAAGCAGCCTAACTTTTTGTTAGCGTTCGTAAATCAATATTTCTACTGCTGTAATTTGCCATTTTCTCAAAACAAGTGAAAAGTTCATATCAAACAAATGAAATATTCTAGGCGCTAAATGGTTACGAAAACTTCCAAAAAGGTTTTTAAATTTGATTGTTTCGCTTAGAAAAGATTTAGTATTGTTAGTGAAATGGACCACCAATTAGGTAAAGATATCAATCCGATTCCTAATCGTATTACGCACGCTTTGAGCCAAGTAAATTAACAATAAGCCAATCAATAAAGAATACGTAAACAAATTTCGTCTGCAAAAGCTTTTAAGTTTAACAAGAAAGTTTCATCCGCGGTAAGCATCATCCAATCAAATACTCTGAGTTGCTAACTTGGACTCTAAGCTAATGAGCCATTAAGGTTTGGAAAAATTATATCATACAAATGATAATCTACTAACAATGTTGGTATATTTCTACATTGATAATATATTATCATTTGATGAAATTTGATTATTTAAACGCGATAAACACTTTTCTACAAGATTGGTATAGAACATTTTTATTTTCATGTCAAGTTTGAATTCCATATATCAATTAGCGTGTTTTTGGCAGCTATTTGTCCAAAACGCAAAAGTGGTCAGACGATTTTTATCATGAACAAAAAAAAACTAACAAAGACTTTGTATGTATAATTGTGCTTCAAATGAAATCATGGTACGAAATCATTGAAAATGTTACAAACTGCTTTGGAAAGTCAACTTTATTACGAACTTAAGTGTTTGAGCTGCACTAGATTTCAGTGAAGGTGCCAAAGTTAACCGTTAACATTGAAAGAGTTAGAGATATGTATTGTTATTGAAAGTCGTCATGTGGCCATGAGAGAGATAGCACGGGAACTCATTACCTCCTATGGATCGACTCGACATATTTCAGTTAATGTTTTGGACATAAAACGTGTCAACCAGACTAGTTCTAAAGAATTGAGTCTATTGCAAAAACCACATTGAACAGAGACCCCAAAATAGACGTCGAAACTTATAGCAGGTGCATGGGAATTAAGATTAAGCGCAGCTGATTATAAAGGTTAAGAAAGTTATAGGACTGAGTCAATTTAAAAAGAAATTATTGAACCAATCGTTACAATTCTTTAAAAGCTTTCAAAATACGCTCCTTCTGCGTCGATGCAGCGCGATTTCCAAGCATTGAAGGCGTCATAGAAGGCATTCTCCGAAATAGTCTTGAGAGCCGAGTTGCATGCTGCTTGAATCCCTCTGTCGCCTAAAAGTGCTTGCTTTCCATCGGCCTTTTCAGGCAAGGAAACCAAAACAAGTCTGGGAGGCATATCTGGGCTATAGGACGGCTGCGGAAGCAATGGAATGCCGGCTTTGGTTAGGTAACTGTTCACTAGAAAGGTGGTGTGAACCGAGAAGTTGTCGTGGTACAACTTCCAATTGGCTGCGATGTCTTGTCGCACCCGATCGACCCTTTCGTTTGAGTCTCTTGAGGACTTCCAAGTAAAACTTGGCGTTTACGGTTTGTCCAGGAGGAACAAATTCATGTTGGACGATGCTTTTGACGTCAAACAAGACAATGAGCATCGTTTTCACTTTGGATTTGCTTATTCTTCCGGTCTAAATCAACGACCTCTTCTCGGCCCTCCAAAAAGGGCTAGTGCCGCTGAAACACATCACTTCTTCCTAAAGCAACATCTGGGTAAGCCTGCATAATCATATCAAACGTTTCTGTCGCAGATTTACCGAATTCCGTACAGAATATAATCGCGTACCTCTGCTCTAACGAACGCTGCATTTCCGATTTGCATCATTCACAGAAACCCGTCGCTCGATAATGTTTGATTTAATATTTATATGGTATAAAAATCATCAGTATGACGAGCTGAGTCGAATTATCCATATCCGCCTGTCTGTTCATCCATCCATCTCCCGTCCTTTTCGCACCATAATGCTGCTCATTTGTCGGAATGGCCCATACCGGACCATTACAGTATATAGCAGCCATATAAACTGAACTATCGGAACCAAATTCCTGTAATGAACCTTTGGTATTTGTGAAGGGTATTATAGCTTCGGTGTTACTGAATTTAACGTTTTTTTGTTGCTTCTTTTTTACTAGCTTAACCAACTTAAGTAGTCTAGCAACCTGAGTACTACCCACAAATGCCAACTAGCAATTATTAAATACCAGCATGAAAGCTAGAAAACCAGTGAAAGTGATGCCGGAGAATAAGTGGCCTCTAACGTAACGCCCAATTACCATGCCACCCCAGGCATGGATTATGAGTAAACATCGGCATGTAGACTTTTAACCAACCACAAAATCATACACATTCACTATATATTGTATATGTATGCACATATATCCGCAGAGTGTGAAGTCATATACATGTGTAAATGTCTGTTAGACTAGAACTTGAAGCTTGAGGGCTCGAGTAAGTTCTTTCAAAGTACAATAGGGTGTTTGTACGCGGAATTGCTTGAAAAACTTCATTGTTTTACTCTAACAATGTTGGTTTTTTTAAGTGACAACAATTTGATGGTTAAAGTAAAATATTTCTTTCGTAATGATCAACCGAAATTATTGGTTTAATTTATTTCCTTAATTGAAGCAATATATGAAATACAATGTCATTATCATTTAAGCAAGTCAAGAAGCACTAAGTTCGGTCGGTTTCGTTCGACGTTTACTCTAGTTGATACTCGTAATGCGCATTCTCAGAGATGTCGTGCGCATTGAAGACCCTATTTTTTCCGTAGTGCAGATTGACGAAAAGAAACGAACCAGTCCATCGGCCATCGCGCAGAATAATTGTAGTTGTCTCCAACCACTTTATGAAAGAGTTATGCCCTAACACACAAGATTTTTTTATTTTTTTAGTTTTTTTTCAGTTTTGGCTGAATGTTTGCTTCAATAAATAAATTGTCGCGTTTGAAGTGGTGATAAGCCAAAAGCCATCCTTAATGCCCTGTTATTTTGGTTCATATTTTTTTACGGCTCTGGGAGATCTTTCCGGATCTTGACGGAGCTTTTAGTGTTGCTCAACGTCATTTTGCACAGCCGTTTTAGTTTTGCGGGAATACCAAATTAACACATATCATCGATTCTTGTTGAAAACAATACCATCTGGAGTTATTGGCGTCTGAGGCCTAAAATATGCCGTGTATTTCAGTTTATAACAAATAAATCAGAGGATATATAAAATGTAGAGACGTATATACGAGTATTTACATAAGTTGCATGCAAACCAAAAAATACAAAAGGATACACAAATTTGACAGTAAAGTTGTTGGAGTATTGCGTGTTCGTAAAAACAGCTGCGGTATTTTTTATACTCCTGCTGATTCCCATAAAAGCGAAAGGTTTCCACAAGCGACCGCAATGGTAATTTGCTACCTTTCGTTGCAAAAATATTTAACGATTTGCGGCAGCTAAAGTGTCAGCGAGGAGCTTCATCATCACCGCAGAGATAATCATAATGCGATGTTTGTGTTTGTGGGTCTGTCTTCAGAGTTATTTCAGTGTGTGAATTGTTGATGAATAGCGGGGATGTTCGGTAAAGTATTACGCTTTTTTACAAAAGTGTAGACAACAATTAAATCTTGTTCTTTCTATTGCACAGTGAAACGCTCTTAAGGCTCCTGTGCGCAAAAGGTTAAAGAGGCACAAAAGGCCGCAGATCAGCTAGCACTTCCTCAGTATTTATCAACTCTGCGACCTGCCTTCATCCCTGGGCCTTCACTTGAAGATTTATCCTGAGTAAGTTAGGAATATACAGTTATAGCGGTTTAGAGCGGTTTTCTACTAAACCCAGTAAATATGAGAGATATAGAACTAAAGTCCTGCGATTTGATATTAGAAATGATAAATTGAAAGAAAAAAGTATTGAATTGCATATACCGTATGGTAAAAGTTTTGCTTAAAAATGTTTTTTAAGGAAGCCGAAGTCAGATAATGCCACACATCTTAAATTTTATAAACTATTGAGTAATTTAATGTTTCGTCTATAAAATGTTTCTTTCTCACGCGTCTCACACCGTTCTAAGGTAGGCAAATCTACCTCCAACTTGATGTGAGTCAATACACAATCGAAAAACTATCAATAATTATTTGAAAATTTCGAGGATTTTTGGCAACAGGGGTTCATTATCTTCAGAATCGTACTCACCGGACTTATATTTCTTTTTAGTTGAATGTATTATATATTTCAGTGTTATTCCGTAGTACTCATGGTACCGAAAACACTAAATTATTTGTAAGTTCTAGGCTGACAACAAATAACGCTTTTTAGCACCTTCAAATTCTCTTGAATTCTCTCGCTTTGAATAAAACTCTAAAATGCTACTAAAGCTTCGATATTTGTCAAAAAGCTCACGCTACGAGCACAATCGAGTTTTATGCAAATATTTCACACAACAGCTGTTTCAACAGTCAATCAGTTGCGCTTTTATCTGAATTCTTTTTCTTTCTGTTTCCTTTTCCCACTTTTTATGGTGTTCTACAAAAATGTTTCCATTTCGTCACGTAGGTATGCAAGTATCTGATATGTTTGTTCACAGTTCGACTAACTTTTTTCATACTAGCCCTACCTCACATTTACAGTTACAACTACAGTAGTGGTCATTGAATTACAAACTCAAACAAATTTTTTAGATTTTTTAATGAAGACCTCATATGGAGATTCCAACTTTTCTCTATTATAAATGTCATAAAAGCTTTGAATATGCTATATAAAATAGTGTAGGTGGGGCTCAACATTTGTTTGCTTATTCAGCAAACTCAAACCACTGCTCTGGGGACTTCCTGACTTTAACAACTGTTCGAAGATTGGAAAAAACGTTGGCATAAGGGAATTACTTTGAGGGAGACGACATAGATTTTGAAGAATAAATGAAGAATTTTAAAATTCTAAACAAAGTCTTACTATTTTTTGATAATATTATATTATATAAGAGATTTTTTACGGTTGGCTGTCGTGTATCAATGAACAGAAATATCTGTGGAATATGCATCGCAGCATCTGTGTGATACTTTCTGCTTTATTTGCGTATTCAAATAACTACGGCTTCTTGAAGGTCGGTTTCAGTTCCATTCAATTTGCAGTCATAATTCCACAGACAGCTGCCGCAATGACGCAATTTTTTTGCCCACAGTAACATTAGCGGTTGGCAGTACTATAAATAATCTCAATAACCAGGGGGGTAAGGTTAATGTTAATCCCCTTATGTTAAAAGTTGACAAATGTTGTATGAAATATTGGGTAGTCGAAAAAGTCTTTTTTTACTTATAAATATATAAATAAATATGTACCATTTTGGTCAACCACTTTTTGCCATTTTTCCGCTGGAGATAAATTTGGAAATTTCCAGAATGAAGCGAAGGAACCATTGTTGTGCCACATGAACTGATACGGCATCATCTTCGTAAACATCACAAAATTCATTGGTCGCTTGCGTAGCATTCTTCCCTTTTTTATACAAAAATTTCAAAATATAGCGAATTTTTTCATTATTTTAACTTACTTTTTTTTTCCAACTTCACCGAATTTCATTATTTTTGTTCGAATGAAGCTTAAAATCTCATCTTTCCAACACTATTCGGTATGACACCATGTGATTAGTGGTACTGTAGATATACGACTGCAACGAAATCTATTGACGGAATACGACAAAACTTTTTCGACTACCAGTATATATTATATACATATATACAAGGTGCTTTCCAAACCAAAAGGACTTAAGAAAACAGAACAATAGCTTTTTTCGGCAAAATCAACTTATTTTATTCAAAACAGTCTCCTTCTGCTTCAATACAGCTTTTTACACGGTCCAAAAGCATGTCGAACAAGTGTTTTAGCTCGTAGGCCGGTATGACAGCCAGTATGCCGGTGCAAGTATCTTGAATGGCCTCTACGTCTGCATACCGCTTTCCTTTCATGGGTAAATGCGAAAAGGAAGAAGTCGCACGGTGCCATATCAGGTGAATACGGGGAGTGGTTAATAGTTAAAATGTGATTTTTGGTCAAATAATCGGTCGCAAGCGTCGATCGAATGTTGGATTCTGAACAATTTTTAGTCGTCAGTCAACTTCTGCGGAACAAACCGTGCATACACCTTTCGTAAGCCCAAATGTTAGGTCAAAATGCGATAAATCAATGTTTTGGATATGTTCAATTCCATTTCCATGAATTTCAATTATGATTTCATTTTGAACGTTTTGAAAACGTTGAAACCACTTGTGCACTCCGCAACGGTTTAAGCAATCATCACCATTAACTTGTTCCATCAATGAATTGATTTCGCATATACTGACACTTAAAACGCATTCCAATAATGAAACGTCATGAAATTCTCATTGGACAATTGATAAAGTTAGCAGATTTTAACACACCAGTCAGGGCGCTCGACTCAAAAAGCCCTGTTTACTTTGGAACGGATTTGTATGATGTTGTGGAAATGGCTGAAATTGGACGAAAATCACACCACCAAATATCACAATTTTCATCGGAGTCTTTGGCTTACCTCAGGTTTACTCTATGCCGCATATATTGGTCAAAATGTGAGTTGTTTGAATGGAAGTTATTAAAACACTACGTCCTCGTGCCCTCAATAGTTAGGATTTTTAAATTTCTAATAACGTTACGTTAATGAAATTCATATTTTTCTGGTAAAAATATGTCGTGATACCAAAAATGGATAAAATATAAGAAAATTAGTCCGAATTTTAAAATTCCTGTTGGCTTTGTATAAATTATTTCGATTAATTTGTAATATATATTAGCATTATTAGCAAAATTAGGTTCGTTTATAATGCTGGATATACAATATATATTATAGTCCAGACCTTCCCTCAGTCCCTATGTATTCATACTTTGACTTCCGACTTTCCACTTTCTTTAAACTATTGATGTCAGTCAATGTGTGTGATATTTAATAAGATTTGTCTCATATACTCAATATTACCAATTAACATAAATGTACTACATCGCCTTTCGGTCGCATAAGTTGAAAGAGTATAAAATATTCAGCTACACTCAAACTTAGTCCATCTTTACTTGTTTAATATTGAAATTGACATTGGAAAACCACAAAATTTTCAATGAAATTGCCTCTTCATTCCATGTGCTTTGGTGAGAATTTACTCGAGCCCACAGCTTTCATGCTCTACATATTTCAGTGTCTATATATATTTACATACTTACACATTGACATTGAGTGTGATGATCATGAAATTGTGATTACCTTAAAAGACTATGAGCTTAAAAGTTTAAATGACAATGTTTGCTCTTAATCCATCTCTTTGCTGGGAAAGGAAATCAGGTAACCAAGTAAATGCGGAAGTCACTTTTTCAGCTACTCAAGTGTTGTTGGTTTTCTGGCTTATATAATGGTATTTGATGGCTTTACGCTTGTGGGTATCGCTAAAGTTACTACCGTACTTTATGTCGCTTAAAATAATAAAGAGCATGAAAGTAAACTTTTATACTTCTTTTGACTTTCCAGCATTTCTGTTTTTGTGAACAGGGTGATAGTTGTAAGGCGGACTACAACCAATATCAGATAACTTCAACAGCCAGTCGAAAAGGATCTCTAATTCACGAGATCTACAAAAAACCGACTTCACTGTCAGTCACGGGTTTGACTCTTATATTGTGTTTTAATCCATTTCCATCATATGGTTATACATTTTCCGATGACTTATGATCAAATTTACAGCAGTTAGTACTGTGGTAAAATCTTCCAGAGAAATTATTTGACCCGAGTATATTGAAGCATTTGATATTCTACTTTATAACCAAAAACATTTTTGGCAGTATCCGTTTTTTTCCTTAGTGTACACAGCGAGCCAACTAAGAAAAACAATAAATGAAAATATGCTTATTGATGTGACCAATTATTTGCTTGTATTGGTTGATGTTTTATTGATAGTTGTCATTTGCGTTAACCTAAAGTTAACAATTTTGTTTTTGCTGTGAACTTTTGTTTCAAAAAATAAATAAAACATAAAAATTCCAATAATTCTTGGTAATTGTATAAAAGTGCTAGATATAAATAAATAAATTTATGTAAAAAACTTATGTCACAATTTTTTTGAGAAGAGTAGTTATTTAGAAATTAGCATAAAGCAAAGAAATTGTTTTTCAAATGCAGGGTTTACGAATAAAAAGTTTAAACAAAATTTTAAAACAAAAACAATACAAAAAGCGAGTAAGAAAGGTTGGAAAATTCATCCTCCATGGCGAAAACTCTCTAAATGTGTTGAGCTTGATCGACTTCACAGGGACCCCAAATATGGTTGTCTGTAGTACTAGACTCCTGCAAAAGAAAAGTTATCAAGCTCTTTGGCTGTCTCTGGATCGTAAAATTTGAAACCAGATCGATTATATTGTGATAAACGGCCGACAAGTCTCTAGTGTCCTTGACGAGTGTACGCTCCGAAGATACTATTGATAAGCTGGAATCACAACCGACAGCATACTCTTATAGAACCCCCGAGCTGATCTATTGACTGATGCCCAAAGCATACTAAAAATATTGAGGAGACACTTCTCCAGGATATGGTGAACTCGATTCTCCAATCAATGAAAGTGGAGCGGGCGTTCCATTGCTTGACCATGAACAACAAAGCGCCAGGGGAGGATGGAATGCCGGCCGAGCTATTCAAATACGGCACCTTCTTTTTAAAATATGGTCGGAAAATATACCAAACGATTGGAATTTAAGTGTGCTCTGATCAATCAACAAAAAGGGAGACCCCACAGTCTGCGCCAATTACCATGGGATAAGTTTCCTCAACATCGCATATAAGGTTCTGTCGAGCGTATTGTGTAAAAGGTTAAAGCCCACCGTCAACAAAATGATTTGACCTCATCAGTGTGGCTTTAGGCCTGGAAAATCAACATCATTCTTGGAAAATAGCGATGAAAAGAGTATAGACACACACCACCAGCCTCCATGCCGTTATGTCTGAATTTGGTATCCTCGCAAAACTAATACGCTGACATTGAGCGATAGCAATAGCTCTCTCAGGATTGGGAAAACCCTCTTCGAGCCGTTCGATACCGAACGAGGTTTCAAATAAGGCGACTTCTTTTCGGGTGACTTCTTCTTGAAAATAGTTCTTGCCAAAGATCTGAGAGAAAGTACAAGAGTGTACAGCTGTATAGTGTTCGAAGTCGTAGATAATTTCGTCTGCCTTCGAATAACAACATTATGAGTCTTGCAATCCAACGCTGAAATTGATTTGATATGCCAAGAAAAATTATTTGAGATTTAAATTAATTCTATTAGAGGGCGAGACTACGTCCACTGTTTTCAAAATATTTAGCAAACAAGTGCGCTTTGCTGAAGCGACCTTCTGTTCAAAATTACTGTTCTAAATTTTAAGTAAGTGTTTAGTTATGATACATTTTGGGTTTTCGTTTATTATCGTTTTGTAGGCGTGGCGGTGGTCCGATTACGGCCACCTACGATGTCTTCCTCACAGTTTTTGAGGAAGTACCAAGTTTCAGTAAGATATTTTTGATTTATTATAAATATAATTATGAATGTATGATTCCATTACAGCACAGGTTAGTTGAATTTCAATATACATAGTTTACAGTTCACTTTAAGTGAGTTTGAAGAAAACGCTATCTGCGTAAGCCAAAAACACTACATTTGACTTTGAGATGTAAAAGAGATATCAATCGAAATATATACTAAATTATTTAAAAGTGTGCTTTAGTTGATCAAAGAAAACTAAGTGTTTATTCATTTCCTTCATTTTCTTATGTTTCAATTACTTGCAACGCATGACTTTCTTTATAGTCATTACTTCTAAAATAAGTGCGACAATTTACCACATCTATTGAAATAGGTATTTATTATTATCTTTCAAACGGCCTTTTTCTTCAGTACCAATCTTAGTTTTTGCAGTATAGGAGCGCGCTTTTGAGATAGAAATAATAATAAGTTAGAAATTAACAAGTACGTACATATAAATTTCGTCTATATCATTACTATATATTTGTATATAGAGAATATTATGTGCGGTGTTCTTGTTCTCTGTCTATTTACGAATAATTGCATCCATTCCAAACGTGCTACTGCAATTCCTTTTCATTCTCTCGTTTTCTTCTTATTTTCTTCTTATTTTCTGTTATTTTTTCCATAATTACTTGTAAATATGCGCACCTTCGGTTCGGATATTGTGGAAAATACATTAAGTTCATTTTGCGGTCTCCATTTATATAAAGCTTGTAAAGGGTGATTTTTTAAGAGCTTGATAACTTTTTTTTAAAAAAAAAAACGCATAAAATTTGCAAAATCTCATCGGTTCTTTATTTGAAACGTTAGATTGGTTCATGACATTTACTTTTTGAAGATAATTTCATTTAAATGTTGACCGCGGCTGCGTCTTAGGTGGTCCATTCGGAAAGTCCAATTTTGGGCAACTTTTTCGAGCATTTCGGCCGGAATAGCCCGAATTTCTTCGGAAATGTTGTCTTCCAAAGCTGGAATAGTTGCTGGCTTATTTCTGTAGACTTTAGACTTGACGTAGCCCCACAAAAAATAGTCTAAAGGCGTTAAATCGCATGATCTTGGTGGCCAACTTACGGGTCCATTTCTTGAGATGAATTGTTGTCCGAAGTTTTCCCTCAAAATGGCCATAGAATCGCGAGCTGTGTGGCATGTAGCGCCATCTTGTTGAAACCACATGTCAACCAAGTTCAGTTCTTCCATTTTTGGCAACAAAAAGTTTGTTAGCGATCGCCATTCACCGTAACGTTGCGTCCAACAGCATCTTTGAAAAAATACGGTCCAATGATTCCACCAGCGTACAAACCACACCAAACAGTGCATTTTTCGGGATGCATGGGCAGTTCTTGAACGGCTTCTGGTTGCTCTTCACCCCAAATGCGGCAATTTTGCTTATTTACGTAGCCATTCAACCAGAAATGAGCCTCATCGCTGAACAAAAACACGCGCGCGAAACACATTTCGAACCGAACACTGATTTTGGTAATAAAATTCAATGATTTTGCAAGCGTTGCTCGTTAGTAAGTCTATTCATGATGAAATGTCAAAGCATACTGAGCATCTTTCTCTTTGACACCATGTCTGAAATCCCACGTGATCTGTCAAATACTAATGCATGAAAATCCTAACCTCAAAAAAATCACCCGTTAAAAGTAAAAGTGTAATTAACAACCACTGTTCGATAACATGACAATACCTTTGATGAATCCAATGAAATTATTTCACAGCTACATATTACATATATACCTTAGTACTTACAGACTTGCAGTCAAATGTAATTTGTTGAATAAAATTCTGTTGCCACCTGCAGTAGTTGTTGCTGTGTGTCCGCACTTACATGAGCCCTTTCATACTTTGTCCATTTGTTTACCTTCCTGCTTTATTAAAAAATTACTCTGTGTGAGCATATGTATATATACCAAAACCAGTAAAATTCAATTTTATGTATAATAATTACCATGACAAAGTGGGTTTTAATTAAAAATGCAGTTACGCATGTTTAATCCTGTGAAGCTATCACTTTGGTTTTACAACACTCAGTTGGTAAACAAAAACAAAACCTTGTGTCCATTGATTTCTTAATGGTATTGAAATGCTTTAAATTTTACAGAGCGGTGTTTATCTAGGCCTGTGTGAAAAAATGGAGCAACAGGTTGAAAAATAGCCGCCTGTTTATTTGCTATACATGAACTTACTCTTATGTGATTTTTATTAACTTGGCGTCAATTAGTTAGAGGGATTTACTGGTCAGTCCCAAACGTTTTTAAAATGAATTTTCTTTTACTTTTTCAAATATACCGAGTGGTGTAACGATGTTTTTTAGGTGTCTAATAATCACAACTAGTACGTATATCTAGGTGATTGCGGACAACATGATCCGGACAGACCTATTGAATGCAACTATGAATAAACAGAACGACTACCGACGAACGTCAACGTACAGTGGCAAGTCGTATGCAATTTTTATATAAATAACAATATTGGCTAACAGACAGATGCTTTCTTCTATGGTTACTGGTTACACATAGATTATCTGGCCGTAATAAAGCTACAGAGATTTCAACGTCAAGTACAAATGTTACGAACGCGTCTACATTAGGGTGTCCTTTATTTCTCAAGTTGATTGCTTTTTTCAGTTTTTTCTCTAAACATAAGGATCCAACGTAAACAGGCACTTCATTTTCAATTTAAACCGCGTCCAAAAAATTTGACTCTTCTTATATATGATGTATCGGAGCTTTTGATCTATTGCAATAAAGTATGTATTTATCTCCATACAAAAAAATAAATTTATATTAAAATATTCGCATAATTTTTTCATATAAATATTCCTTTAAAAGTTATACACCGTTATATTTAAGCAATAAATGTTCATATAGTACACCATGCCGTATGAGCAACACAGAATGTGTAAATCACTCAGGACATTTGATATGAAATTTTAACTCGGTATAACTTTCAAGAAATGTTGTAAAACTTCATGTGACGTTTATAAAAAAAAACAATTTGGAAAATACAGACACCCTAATAATTATATTGAAATATAATGTTTGCCTAATAGATGTAGGTATCTTCAGTGATATTTTAAATGAATACTACTGTGAATACTAGTATTGAATGGTGAATTTTGCCAATTCGGCGAATTAATGATGCACGACATACGCAGCAAATACTAATGAATAATGTTTGGACGTGGACGGGAATTAGCATTGATGCCATAATAACATTAACTACCAAACCTTACAGAAAAAATTTACCGATTCGAAAAACACGCGAAGTATAAATTAAAAATTCACCCTTCAATTTGTCCGTTGTCGCGTTGCGACTAAACGCTTCTCGGGACAGCAATGGATTAGTTGGTAACTAGTTGCTCTAATTACGTTATTTCCAGCTACTGTGCTCCTTTACTGCCCTTTACACGGCTGCGCGTATTTTTATTTCGATTGCACTAAAATAAACTGAGCCAAATGCATTAAAATAAATAAACTGTCATTATTATTGGGAATTAATAATTCGTTCAACTTTCTGTTAGGTATAAAAACTTTTATACATTTTTTTTAAATTAGCACGGTTTCAATTTTTATGCCGGCTTTATAGAATATATGTATGAACTAAATATTTAGCATTGCATTGAAGAAAGTAATACGTGATTGCAAGGATTAAAATCTGAAGTCCGTTTCAAGACACTCTAGAAGAACACCTCCGCTTTTGGATATACCACAGAATTACTTTCTAAGGTATTTTACTAATTCTACTGAGTTTTCTGAGTATCTGGCGCTTTTTAAAAAACTAGCAAACCAACAATTTAAACTACTAAAAACGCATTTTTTATTAATATTGGAAGGTATTGGAATATGTTAATGCCAGGGCAGTATGACCACAATTTGACAAGGACACACATTACTAACGTTATCAATAATAATCTCAATATACTTTTATAATTAATTAGTATCTTTTAACAAAACTTTTTATTTTTGGGGTATATCCATAATACCATACCCATACCTTCTTCTGCATTATTGGCGTAGAAGGGGGGGTTGGCAATGCGCAAATGACCCGAAATCTTCACTCGAAAGCTGGTATCCCAAACTCGTTGTGTGATCAAAGTCGCGAATGCGACGACTGTTTTTTTGATGTCAGGTGATATTTCGTCTTGCCCTCGTTCATACCCCATTGATTAATTCTCCCGTAGTCAACAAAAATAGGAAGGCTTTAAGCTTACTAGTGGAATTGTGCGTAAGTTGTATTCCCAGTCCCGCAAAATTTTCGGCAACGACAGAGCAGCCAAAGTTCCGCAGAGGCCGAATGTGAGGCAAGGATAAATCCGTGCGCGCTAAGAGCGTTTAATAGGGAGCTCATTACATAATTTGAATAGATAACTCCGAACATGTGGAAACTATATATAAGGACATGCCGTGAAAAATATGAATACACTATAGTCTGTTTATAAGTGATGGTTCGCCTGCCAACCCTTGAAATTTTTGGTTCCTACGCATTTTCCATATTTGTATAGCTACGCTATTCGCCTCCCTTAACTTTGCAGTTGTCTTGTGCGCCACAACTAAGTACAACGCTTGCCACTTAAGTCATGTGCGTGCCGCCTTTTCTCATATAATGTCGCGGACTTCGACCAGTTACTCTCTGACACCACATGAATGACGTGCTGATTTGCACGATATAGGCTTCATATTGGATGGGAAATTAAATTGTGATTTGTGGATGAAAGTTAATGAAGCAAACAGCTATTTAATTAATTTATGAGCAATTTCGGCCGTAATCGAAACATAATATTAACTTGACACCAGATTTGAAAGTTGGAAAATATGACTTTTATAGGATTACATTTGGTAAATTCCAGTTCAAATAAAGGCTTCCTGTTGTAAGTCTTACATTACACGGTTGCGGTCCTGTATATTTAGATGGACTTAGCGTT